>NC_081344.1:53676321-53739497 GCF_029784015.1 Lycium ferocissimum
AGTACGGACGAGTTATACGGTCCGTATAAAATTATGGGCCGTATAACCAGCTCGTATAACATGATCGGTGAACGGACTGCACCGTAATCCTTCAAGAAATGGCCATAACGTTTTGTACAGTGAGGTCCCCCGGACCCCATAATATACCGTTGGAAAGGTATTTCAAAGGACTACAACTTTCATCCGGAATTTTTCCCAAATTCCTAATTAGTAAAGGGGTTATGGTCGCTGGAAGTAAGACCTTCTATAAACTCACTTGAAAACATGTCCCGTAGAGTCAGGGCTTCCAACTTTGCTTTGCCCAAAGACATTTCTTATGACTTGATTAGTTTTCAAAACACTTCCTATAACCCTCATATTGGTTCCATTATGTTATCATCTTATGAGTCAAACCTTTGCCTGAAGCTACGAGGTGTTACAAGGTACCAATTAAATCATCGCTCGTCTTCGAGCGATGAAAGGAAAGGAAAGGAAGAGTACCTGAATCGGCAAACAACTGAGGATATCGGCTACACATGTCGGACTCAGTCTCCCAAGTAGCCTCCTCAACAGGACGATAGTTCCATAGCACCTTCACAGAAGCTATATCCTTAGACCTCAACTTTCGAACCTGCCTATCCAAAATCGCAATAGGCTCCTCCTCGAAAGTCAGATTCTCACAAGCAACACTGAGTCCCAACGAACTATATAAGTACCATCGGCATGATACTTCTTCAACATAGACACAGGAAAAACTGGATGAACGCTTGCCAAGCCTAGTGGCAAGGCCAACTCATAAGCAACATCGCCCACACGATCAATAATCTCAAATGGCCCAAATCTCATTACACCCTTCATGGGTGAAATCTTTAATAGAACCTGATCACCAACAGCGAACTCTAAATCTCGGACCTTCCGATCCGCATACATCTTCTGTTGACTCCGAGCTGCCAAAAGCTTGGCTTGAATGACCCTCACCTTCTCAAGAGACTCTCTCAATAGATCCGTACCCAAAGGACGAACCTCAAATGCATCAAACCAAACAATGATAGATCTATATCTCCTATTATACAAAGACTCAAAAGGCGCCATGTCAATACTCTAGTGATAACTATTGTTACAAGCAAACTCTGCCAATGGAAAGTACTGATCCTAATGACCACCAAAGTCTATAACGCAAGCCCTCAACATATCCTCGAGCACCTGAATGGTCCGCTCGGACTGCCCATTGGTATGGGGGTGGAAAGCTGTACTAAGATCCACTCGGGTACCCAACTAATCATGAAAAGCTCTCCAGAAATAGGAAGTGAAGATAATACCCCAATCAGATATGATTGAAATGGGAACTCCATGCAATCTCATAATGTCACAAATGTACAACTTGGCTAACTTCTCCGGCAATAAAAAACCTGAACTGGAATGACATGAGCAGACTTACTCAACCGATCAACTATCACCCAAACCGAATCGAACTTACCCAGGGTCTTCGGAAGACCCACAACGAAATCCATGGCAATCCTCTCCCAATTCCACTTGGGAATGGGCATTCTCTAAAGTACACCACCAGACCGCTGGTGCTCATACTTAACTTGCTGACAATTACCACACTTAGGCACAAAGTCGGCTATATCCCTCTTCATACACCGTCACCAGTAATGCTGCCTCAAAGCCCGATACATCTTAGTCGCCCCCGGATGAATGGAATATCGAGAGCTATGGACCTCAATCAAAACCAAATGAATCAAGTTACCAACATGAAGAACGCACACCACCCCTTAATCCTCAAAGTACCCTCAGAATCAATAATGGCCTCCTTGGCCTCACCTCTCAGAACCCTATCTCGAATCTTGCTCAACTGAGCATCCTCAAATTGATGAGTCCTGATCTGATCTAACAAAGATGATCTCGCCTCCACACAAGCTAAAACTCTGCCTGGAGCTGAAATATCAAGACGAACGAAACTGTTGGCCAGAGTATAAACCTTCATGGCCAACGTACGCTCGGAAACAACTAAACGGGCTAAACTCCCCATACTCGTGGCCTTGCGACTCAAGGCATCAGCAACAACATTGGCTTTCCCTAGATGATAAAGAATAGAGAGGTCATAGTCCTCCAGAAGCTCCATCCATCGGTGCTGCCTGGAATTAAGATCTCTATGGGTAAACACGTGCTGAAGGCTACGGTGATCAGTGAAAACCTCAGAATGCACACCATACAGCTAATGCCTCCAGATCTTCAAAGCGAAGACCACAGCTAACAACTCTAAATCAAGGGTAGGGTAATTCTTATCATGGATCTTCAACTGACGGGATGCATAGGCTATGACTTAACCCTCCTACATCAAAACTGCACCCAAACCCACACGGGATGCATCACAATAGACTGAGAAATCCTTACCCTCCACGGGTAATGCTAGAATTGGGGCTAAAGTCAAAAGGGTCTTGAGTTTTTGAAAGCTCTCCTTACAATCATCGGACCACTGGAAGGGGACATCCTTCTGAGTCAATCTGGTCAATGACAAAGCAGTAGAAGTGAAACCCTTCACAAATCAGTGGTAGTAACTGGCCAAACCCACGAAACTACGGATCTCAGTCACAGTAGTGGGCCTCGCCCAATCTCTCAAATCCTCAATCTTCTAAGGATCAACCATGATCCCGTCCTTAGACATAACGTGGCCCAAGAACTCCACAGACTCTAACCAAAACTTGCAATAAAAAACTTAGCAAACAAACTATTCTTCTTCAACAACCCAAAGCACAGTGCGAAGATGGCTCTCATGCTCCTCTCTACTCTTGGAATACACCAAGATATCATCAATAAACACAATCACAAAGGAATCAAGGAATGACCTAAAGATGCCATTCATCAAAGTCATGAATGCAGCCGGAGCATTGGTAAGCCCAAATTACATCACCAGAAACTCATAGTGCCCATCTCGTCCGAAAAGCTATTTTTAAAATATCCTCAGCCCTGATCTTCAGCTGATGGTAGCCTGAACGTAAGTAAATCTTCGAGAACACTGAAGCACTCTGAAGCTGGTCAAATAAGTCAACAATACGAGGCATAGGACACTTGTTATCAATAGTAACCTTGTTCAACTGGCAATAATCGATGCACATCCTCATAGATCCATCTTTCTTCTTCACGAACAACACAGGAGCACCTCAAAGGGAGACACTCGGTCTGATGAACCCTTTGCTCAATAAATCCTGCAACTTCTTCTTAAGCTCTCTCAACTCAGCGGGTGCCATCCGATATGACGGAATAGAAATATGACAGGTGCCCGGATCCAAATTAATACAAAAGTCAATATCGCGATTGGGTGGCATACCCGGCAGATTGGACGGGAATACCTCCACGAACTCGCTCACAATGGGAATAGACTCAAGGGGTGGAGATGCAACAGTAGTGTCACGCATAGGAGCCAAATAAGCTAAACACCCCTTGTTGACTAATTTCTTCGCCTGAAGGAAGAAAATAATCTTCTTCGGAGCGGGACTAGGAGTACCCCTCCACTCAAGTCTAGGATAGCTAAAGTGACTGTCTTGGCATAATAGTCCAAGATCGCACGATAAGGAGAAAGCCAGGTCATACCCAAAATAATATCAAAAATCTACCATATCAAGTATCATCAAGTCTACCCACGTGTCATAACCCATAAAAGTAACTAAGCACGACCGATAGACTCGATCAACCACAACAGAATCTCCGACTGGAGTAGACACATTAATAGGTACCACTATGTTATCACAAGTCAAGTCCCAACCAACATCAAGATATGCAGACACATACGAATAAGTGGATCCAGGATCAAATAATACACATGCTACTCTATGTTGGACAGAAACGGTACCTGAAATGACAGCTTCTGAGGCCTTCGCCTCGAGTCTACCTGGGAACGAATAACATTGGGCCCTACCACGACCAGATTGTCCAAACTGTGATCCACCTCTCGAACTTTGGGACCCACCTCTACCGGCCTGAGACACACCCCTAGAAATTTGTAGACCACCGCGGCCTGGCCGAGCACTGCCTCTCGAAGAAGCACCACCCCGGCTACCTGAAGAAATTGGAGTCCTCTGGGGCTGATAACCCTGCCTGGGTCGTGGACACTCTCGAGCAAAATGACCATGCTCTACATGCAAAACGAGCCTTAGGAGGCGGAGTCTGATGAACCGAAACTGAAGACCCAGCTAGAACAACTGTCAGCTGGAAAATAAGCTCTCAGAAGCTCTTTGCCTGGGTAGCCCACTAGAAGAAGCCTGCAATGCTGACTGCACAGGGCGGACGGATTAGGACTGATACTTCTTAGAAGCCTTTTCGACGCCCCTCGAGCTGAAACCACTATAACTTCCAAACTGTCTCGGCCTCTTCTCACTAACCCCTCCAAATGAGCGGGCCTTGGCGGCCTCAACTAATGATGCATGCTCAACAATGGACTGGAAGGAAGCACCCGTGGCCTCAAGCTGAAGGCATGGAAAATGAAGAGAAGTAACGAGCCCAAGCTCGAATCAGCAATCCTCGAAATATCAGCCTTGGCGAACGTCCTCATGCTCACCCTGAAGAGACTCGAATCAGCAACCCTCGAATATCGCCCACTTAGGTAGAAGTTAATCTAACTCGGTACCGTATTCATAAAAGAATGCAGCAAGTGCAGGTCAGTACAAACAACAAGTACTGGTAGGTATCATAGGCCGACTAAGACTAGCTAACGTATATATAAGACAACAAAGCAAGATAAACACGTAAAACAAACAGGTACAAGTCACCACGAATCCATAACCTTGATACAAGTCATCACCCATGTTATAGCATCAAAACCCAACTGTGCCAAGTATCAGTATAACCGTTCTGAACCAGTATATCACAATCATATCACAACAAGTCACCACCTATGTTATAGCATCTAAACCCAACTGTGCCAAGTCTCAATATAACTGTTTCGAACAAATATATCACAATCACATCACAACAAGTCATCACCTATATTATAGCATCTACGCCCAGCTGTGCCAAGTCTCAATATAACCGTTCCAAACCAATATATCACAATCATATCACAACAAGCAAGGGGTACAATGTAATATAATAATGTATGAACGATGAATGCAATGCATATGCACCGTACACATGTACTCTGACCGATGGAACATCACATATCCAAGCACAACCAATGGAGGACCCGTGAAGTCCATGTACCAGTCACTCTACACACAGCCCAGAGATGACTCCTTCCCACCTATGGGCCTCGTATCAGTTATTCCGTACACGGCCCAGACATAACTCGATATATAATGTGTTTCAATAGAATCTGTATTTCCTTCTCACTTTTCATCCTCAATACCATAACAATGCAATGTCAATGTATCATGAAAATGAGCATGAATACGATGCAATGTAATATCAACAACTAATTTAATCCCAAAACAGTACCACACAAGGCATACAAGTAATATCAATAATAAGGCAACACAATAAGCCACAATGGAATCACAATTTTCATCTCAATTTCAAATCAAGTAAAGTACTGCAATATCATAGTCATGATATATCACTAATAACCAATATCCGATGTCCCAACGTGGCAACAAGCCAATAAGTAAATAGAACAATATAAGTCAATAACACAACGGGGTGGCTCGCCCCTAATCATACAACAGGGCCCAACCTAAGACAATATCCAACCCAACTTCATACCGGAGGTTTACATGCATTCGCAGACAATATCATCTAAACATACACTTCGCTAATCGAAGTCTCACCATAAGGTAAACCGTAACCTACCTGAAAATCCGAACAACAAATCTCCAACAATCAAACCTTAGTCTTTCCCTTCCTTTGAGCCTCGAGATAATGGAAGTCTAATCATATTAGAATTATGAAATTAGAATCAAGAAGAAACATCATTCAACCTTTACTTCTATTCAAGATCCAAATCTCAATCTATAGGTCTCAACATGAAATTAAAGTTCTAAGTGATCAATTCCCATCAATTATAAGCTAGAAAAACTAACAAATTACTTAAATTCAGATTCTAGGCAAAAAACCCAAATTTGGGTATAGACCCCTAACTTTCAATTTCATAAATTACACACTAATAATGGAAGATACAAGCTTAACAACTAAGAATCTATCAAATTCTAGAGTTATATTAGCCAATTTCATCCACCAATCTCATTTAGGAAGCTAAAACCCAAAACCCCCCGATTTCAACCTAGGGTTTGTAGACAACTAATTCCTCAACCCAACATGCTTATAATTACTAAATAAGAATAATAATCAATGGGGAAACATAAAACTTATGATAAGAAACTTACCTCAAGCCTTATATTCGAAGAAACTTCTCACAAACTCTCCAAAGTAACCTCAAGAGCTTAGAATTTGGAAATGGAAGCCAACACTCGGATTCTAGGGATTTATCACTAAAGCTACAGTAACACCTTCGCTATTGCAGTCTGAGACCACGCGATTACGAAGCACAGCGACTTGCCGCCCACGTGCACGCCTCGTCGCGATCGTGGGGCCACACCACCCAATCGCGAGGGAATTTCTCCTGCCAACCTTCGAGAAGGCACCTCCTCCTTCGCGATCGCAAAGAAAGACACCAGATACAACAGAACTAGATTTTCTAGTTTTAGCTAACTTCAATCCGATATCCAACTATCCCCCGAGACCATCTACTCACAAACCATATATGCAGACATACATAAAAATGTATTATGAACACACTCATGGCCTCGAAATTCTCAACGGAGGTCTCATTGACCTAGTTTACGCCCGATACCTCAAAACCACTTCCCAACCCAAGTCCCAAAATGCACCTGAGTGCATTGGGAACTAAACCAAATATACACCCAAGTTCAAAAATACCATCCGGACCTCTCAGAATTGACGGATTCCCAAAAAGGTCAGTTTACCCAAAAGTCAACTTTGAGTCAACTCTTTTTCGCTTTAAGCCCAAATTTCCCACAGTGTCACCCAAACCATAACCAAAAACCTCGAAAAGCATGTCAACGGTGCCCTCGGGCCAAATGTGAGCTACATAATCTCGGGGAGGGTCAAAAGCACCGAAAAGGCTATAACGACCCGTTCGTTACAGGAATATAATGTAAAGACAAAAATACATAAAGATAGAAGGAGGATGGTGTTTGGATCAACCAAGCAGCCCACGATCTCCGAATGTGAATGTCTCTGACTAAAAAAGCTTCACGGGACCCAATCGTGCTCAGGACAGATTCTGCAACACAAAGCGTACAGCAAGTGTAATATGAGTACGGGAAGCACACGTACTTGGTATATCTCATAGACCGACAATGAAGAAGTAGTGACGAAGTTATTAAGAAAATCTTATTAAATGTTACTGGTTTACCTTAACTCCGAACCGTCTAATAATAACAGAATAAATAATAAGTCAAGTATCAAGTAAGGCCAGATAATCAAATAAGGAAATAATGAGGTAAAGTAATGTATGATGCAATGCAATGCAATGCAATATGCTCCCGGTATACACAGATAGCTTCTCGGGACTATACAGGAGACGCGATCCATGAGGGACTCGCGAGGTCCATATACCATCAAAATTCAGATCTCCCATATCACATCGAGCAACCAACCTTATAAGGCTAAAATGAACTATCCATGCAATAACCTTGAAATAACAATCATTCCCCTCGGAACAAGATCTCATCGGGCGAAATTTCACTCCAAACCGACCGATATAAGAAATTGATCCATAACTAGATGAATCCTCATCATATATAAATATGAATGATGACATAGCATGAATATCAATTTCAATCAATTATAACCATGCACCGTGCAGAATTACACAATTAGATTGATTAACACAAGCATACAGGTTCAATGAAGTGATATGTGTACATAATAGGCAAATCAAGTCAACTAATATTAGCTAATGCCCACATGCTTTGGCATTCTCGGATTACAATCCATAACTACACGATTTCATCATTTACCATACATGGCACCGACACTCGTATCAATACCCGTCACACACGGGTACGAGACCTCCCTCTTTCGCCCTTGCTTCTTATTATTATCATTATTACTAAGCTATTATTGAAAACATTCCTCAATGAAGTCTAGGGAAGCCCTAACATACCTCAAAGCCGAGCAACGAAATCATGAAAGCGACTTCCGCTTCCGGTTGTTTCAGAACACTCTCAATCTATCAAATACACAACGTACGTAAGTAAACGAGGCCATAGCTAACCATATTTCTAATTCTTATATCTGGGGTCCAAAAAGTCAACCTAAAAGCCAAACACGAACCCCCAAGGATAAAATTGAAATTTTATTAGAAAATCAGTTTATCCATAGCCTAAATAGTTTAAATCCAGAAAATTAGCTGAATCCATCCACAAATTGAATCTCAAATCAACGATTTACTATTATTCAACTTAGAGCTCAAACCCCTCAAAATACGGGTTAGCATCTTACCCCCGAGCCAAATTCTAAAAATTACCTTTGGAATCACCTCAAATCGAGCTCTAGAATTCAAAATAACTTTCGAAATTTGGAAATTAAGCATTGCCTAGGCCCCTACTCTTCTACGCAAACGTAATTGATCAATCGCGATCGTGGCCCTGGCCCGGCCTAAACCATCGCGAACGCGACAGACCCATCACGAGATCCCGATGAGTGGCCTTGACCCGACGCAGACTCTATTTCCTCTTTGCGAACGCGAAGGACCAGCCTCTTAACTCTTCGCGAACGTGACGGCTCCTCGTGAACACGAAGAACAAATGCCTGGCACCAAAAAACCAACAAATCCGCTATGTCCCGATCCTTGATTTAACACCCGAAACACATCCGGAATCTCCCGGACACATAAAATATGCATTTCAATCATACATACATGCTACAAATGCTTACTTAAAACACTGATCTGCGATCGTCTTGACCCGGCGTTAATCGTGGTCAAATCTAACTTACAAACTTAACTAGTTTCCCAACCAAAGGTCCAAATCACTGCCGAGTCCCTTGGGATCCATCCCAACCACTCGACTAAGCCTTAAATCACATTCCTAACCTCATGGAATCGACGAAACTCCGATCCGAGTTCGTTAACATCTGATGTTGACTTTGGTCAAACTTTTCTATTTCCTTAACTTTAAGAACTTCCAATTTTACTATTTCTTCTCCGATACTCAAGTCAAAAATATGATTTTAAAGCTACAGGAAGGGTATTTTGAGAAAAAGAGTCCAAAAGTGCAAAACAACCTAGCGGATGGATCATCTCCCACTTAAATAAATGTTCGTTCTCAAACAGTAAAGAAAAAGAAGTACCTGAACTGTCGAAAAGCTGAGGGTATCTACTTCGCATGTCCGACTCGGGCTCCCAAGTAGCATTCTCGACTGGACGATGCCTCCATTCAACGTTATCTCAACTTCCGAACATGCCGGTCCAAAATGGCTATCGACTCCTGCTCAAATTCGAGATTCTGATCATGTAACACCCGATCCCACTGAATCACATGAGAACCATCCGAATGGTACTTCTGAAACACAGGGTGAACACCCGATAAAACAGATAGCAAGGCCAACGCATAAGATACTTCACCAAGAGGTTGGGTTGTTATATTGTTAAACCATCGGATAATATGAACAAATAAATAAATTGAAGTGTGTGGGGAAGGTGAAGGGACGGGAAGGAAGGAAATTTTAAAAAATTTGCTTTAAAATTAGAAAATAGATTGCACCAGAAACCGTAAATTTTAACTACTGTAAATCATTTTGTTATTACTCAAGTCCTTTTTTCTTTTTTTCCCTTGGGATAAATGGAGAGAAATGAACATAGTTACATTTATTATCCTCTTAAGCAGATTAAAGCTCAAGACAATAAAAAATCCTAGCACCTGTGTCTGGCCATTATGGCAATACCTCATTGGCTTGTTATAACTTATAGCTCATCCACCAAAGATGGCAGTGGGATTAGCATATTCAAATGTCATCGTCGTCTACATTAAGGGTACATGACATCCTTCACAAATGATTCGCCTAATTATTGTATTTTCAAACAACTGTTTGACTATGTGACTAATCTTGGAAGTATTTCCAAAGCTTATCTTGCCCACTATTGTCTTATGGTTTCTTAAATAAAAGGATTGGACAGACGCTTAGGGGTGGTTTGGTAGCTGGTTATAATTATGCAGGTATTAGTAATACATGGATTAGTTATGAGGGAATTTATGTATTATTTTATACATGTATTAGTTATGCAAGATTAGTTATTCATGTATTAGTTATTCCTTCTTTTATCCTGCATAAAATAATACATAGATTCCCTCATAAATTAAACATTTATTGATTATGCGGTTTCTAAACTGTAACCAAACACTGTACTAATTTTATACATGAATAATTTACTTCATAACTAGCTACCAAACACAATATTACTTATGCAGGATTTTAATACATGAATAACTTACTCCTAACCAGCTACCAAACGACCACTTACATCTCAGATTTATAGCTCTTTCGAGAGAAAATGATAAAGTTAGTCCTTATGCTTGCTAGTAGGTTGAAAATAGTCCCTTAGGTATCAACTGAGCAGTTTTGGTCCTCTAAATTTGTCAAAAGCGAACACTTTTGGTCTTGTCGAATATTTACCACTACGAATGTTAAATTTAACCAAAATCGGGATAAAAAATTTAACAAGAAACACCAAAATTTTCATCAACATTCCAAAAAACTGCAACATAAAAACTACATCGGACACAAAAAATAGACCAAAAATAACTGAAATTGCACCTCATAAAATTGCACCATACTCTTGATATAGACCAAAAATAGCATAAACTCCAAAATCTGTACTTCCAACTATGAGTTTCCATTAATGTTTTTATTTTATTTTCACAGTTCCAATTAAATTTAATAATCATAGTTTGGTAAATTTCTAACGGAAACCAAACGTGCTTACTTTTGGCAAACTTAGAGGACCAAAAGTTCTCAAGTAATACTTAAGGAGCTATTTTGAACCTACTACTAAGTATAAGGGACCTTTTTGTCATTTTCTCATTCTTTTGATCCTTCAGAGCTAACCAAGATCGTAAATTCTTAACGAAATGTTGCTTGGCACACTTTATGTTACACACTTTAAATAATTTAGGATGGAGAGAGAATGAAATTTATAATTTTGTTTTGCTCTAAGTAATGTTTACTTAGAACTGAAAAGAGATTCTAACTTTCAGCATTCAACCTCATAAAATAATTTCCTTTTTTACTTTGTCCTTTTCAAGTCGTAGGTTTTTTTTTCAAAGCAAAAAGACCGAGAAAAGGTCCAAAATCGTACACTATCTTTGATTTTAGACTCAAAATAATGCATACTCTTTGACATGGTGCTGTAATAGTCCTTATAATTTATTAAAGTGGAGCACTTTTAGTCATATCCCTAACCAGGGTTAACTTTTTAACATAGAGCAGGTGTGTCACAATAATCAAACGAACTTCTCTTTACCTCTGTTCTTTTTTCTTACAAAGAGAATACTCCCAGCCTGTTGGAGCCAAACACATCACATCTGCATTAAGCTCTTTATTTTGATATTTGGATCTGCTGCTTTTGGGTTCATTTTGCATTATGAGGGGGATCCCTATGGTATGGGTAAGTGATACTCCCTCCGGATCAAAAAAAGAGTCCACTTAGCCATTTGCACACCCCTTAAGAAAATACTAATTTCTAGATAAAAATAGGTGATTTAACTAAATTATCCCCTATTTAAATAGGCATTGAGATTTGATCATATAATACTTAATAAGGGCAAATATGAAAAAAAATAAGGTTAATTCTTTTTTGATTTGCTAAGTGGACTCTTTTTTTATCCAAAAAAAAAGGTTAAGTGAACTCTTTTTTTTATCCGGAGGGAGTATTAATTTGGAGCTCCTTGATTTCAAATTTTATTCTGCGCAACTGCAGGATTTGTTTTCCCTTTTACCTAGAAGTTTGAAAACCAAGTTCGATTTTGCAAAGCCGGTATTGCTGAGATTTACCGATGTACTGTTAATTTAACGAAGATTCAAAGGAATACATATTGCTCTTTTCATGATTTCTCACTAAATCATTTATCTAAATTGATCCTTGTTTCTGTTTGATAGTAGTGGACATCTTGGCACTAGTTTTGGTGGCGTTATGAAAAATTGCATTTCACTATAAAAATTGTAGCTTTGTTCTGTTGATTTGGTGGTAGACATCCCTGCTTTTGCACCAATACATAGTCTCATTGTATAAGATCTCAAACGAACTAACAATACAAAAACTCAAGAGAACTAACAATATAAGAAAACTACACAGAATAAACTGACTCGAAAAAGTATAAAAACTGGACAAAGAGATGGCCCAAAAATCAACAGATTCTAAAAAGTTCATTCAATAAGAATAAGCAAATACAAAAATTTCTCTGCTATGTTTTGTCATTAATTTTTCAATCATCACTATAAAAAGTAAAAGAAATAAAATAATGGAAAGATTCTTGCTGCAAAAATAAACAAATACAAGAAGGTTTAACAAAATCACGATAAGAAACGTAATGAAGCGGAAACTCTCACCATAAAGAGGAGGTGATTGGCTCTCAGTATTGCGTCTATAAAACATTATTTTTTTCAAATAACTAATTTTACTATAGATGCAATTAAGGCTGAATATGAATTGGCATTCTATTTTCGTGGGCTGGGTATTACTCTCTTAGTAAGAAAGAAGAGAGAACGCCAGAGTGACAGAGAAGCTATACTTTTGGAGGGAAAAAATATTGTCTCCGTTAAAAAGTTAACTCTGGTTAGAGTTATGACTAAAAGTGCTCCGCTTCAATAAAAAATAAGGACTATTAATGCACCATGTGAAAGAATATGTATTATTTTGAGTCTAAAGTCAAAGATAGTGTATGATTTTGGGCTAGCATGTATCTTTGTGTTATTTTATAAAATAGTCTTTACAAGGAGAAAAACAAAGAAATCAAAATCAGTTAGCTCAGGGTGAAAATGTTAAACCACAAGCCTTCGAACATAGCAACGCTCAGATGCCGATTCAAATCATGAACAAAACTCTTCTTGTCATAGAGTTTCTATTAAATTCTTTTAAGTCTTGTGGATATTCCTCAGTTGTTGGTAAATACAGTCTACTATTTTTAACCTGGCGGTCATGCAAGTAGAGAGTAGTAGTAGTACGGAGTTGAGCAATCGCTAACGGAAGGAATTTAAGAATGTTAACTGCCACAAACAATCGACTTACTAACAAGAGAGTTACAAACAAAAGTTTAATAACATTAAAATGATGAGATACAATAACAATAACATATTCAGTGTAATCTCACAGATGGGTCTAGAGAGGTAGAGCGTACGGAGACCTTACCCCTGCCTCGTGAAGGTAGAGAGGCTACTTTGGAAAGGCCCTTGGCTCAAGTAACGCATACCAAATATTTTAAAAAATAAGATACAGAAGTAAAGCAGACAAAGCAAATAATAGAAAATCATTACATAGCATTCACAAAGATATACAACAATAACAATCATACAAATGAGTTATTTCTGGATAGCATGTAGTACACTTTCCTTCATTGAGGGAACCTTCGTACTTAAGGGCTTGGCAGAGGGGGCAACGGTACTGGCAACTCTGGTAGCTTTGGTTTGGGAAGCTCTGGCACAGGTACTGGCAACTCCGGTTTGGGAAAAGTTGGCAGCTGAGGTTTTGGAAGTTCTGGCAGTGGAAGATTGGGCATAGGTAACGTGGGAAGTCCAGGCTGTGGTAATGCCGGTAGCTCGGGTTTTGGGAGGCCAATGGGGAGATCAGGCTTTGGCAGATCCGGCAAAGTTACGTTCAAAAGACGGCGAGCCTCCGCTTGATTTGCATGGCTGCTGATTGATGATAAGACAACGACGAAGAGAAGGTAAAGGGAGAGATGAGCCATTGTTGTAGCAGATGATTTAAACAGTTCCAAGTGAACTTTGGTGGATGAAGATGGAGACTTGAGGAAAGTTTATATAGACAGCAAAGTGTGGAGAATGGTAACAACAAATGATTTGTGTGGTGGGGAGTTTGGCCTGGTTTAACTACACCACAAGTAGCTATTTTACTATGAAATATTTTGTATGGTCTCTGTTTTTCATCTAAGTACAGCTCACCTGTATAATTTAAGGGGGGAAAAGATAAAAGAAACCTCACAATTTAACATCTATGAGAGCCAACAGAAGCACATTCATTAAGCCGACATAGACAAAGCAAACAAAAAGAAAGATAAGGAAGAAACTGGAGGATAAGTTGTACAGATAACGAAAGGTAGGGAGCTTCTTGTACAAGTTGAGGAATTTCTGAACACAACTTTGTTATCCATGGGAAGAGTATCCTGGTGAATGAATCATTCTTTTCCTCTCTCCATGCTTCGTGCATCTTCTCATCCGCAATGTGATTGAGGGAAAAAGTTACAAAACCTATACTCCATCTGTCCTAATTTATAAGACACTTTCATTTTTAATCGGTCCAAAAAAGAATAACACATTTCTTTATTTGACAACAATTTAACTTTAAATTTTATCTTTTGCACTTAACGAGATAATTTATAACCACACAAATATCTTCGGCTTGTTAGACCACAAGATTCAAAAGTTTTCCTTTATTTCTTAAATTCCGCGCTCAGTCAAACTACATCACATAAATAGAGATGGAGGGAGTAGTATTATACTTGACACTAAGGGGTCGTTTAGTAGCTGATTTGGAGGTGAATTGTGCAGGTATTTGTTACACCTCTCATTTTCATACGTTGAGTTTCGCCGAATGCTAATTGTCCTAGCCTTGGGAAGTAGGACAAATTTTTCGAGATCATGGGGATAGATATGTCCATCTTGGGTATATAATGGAGTAAAACCATGTTTAGTAAGCCTCGGGAAGGTTTAAGACTCGTCAGATCATCGGAGTTGAGTTTCGGTGAAAGTTTGGTAAAATGTCACATTATGGCGCAATTTGTGGCGAAACATGCAAGCAGCAAAGCGCGCTTTGCGGCCACGCAGTTGAGCAGCAAAGTGTGATAGTGAATTTTGGTGATGTTGCGAGACTTGCGACACAACATGCGTCTAGCAAAGCACGTTTTGCGTCTAGCAAAGCTCGCAGCATGTTGTGTCGGTCCAGAATTTTCTGGACTACTATAAATAGACCAAATTCGACCCAAAATCATATTTTCACCATTTTTGGACATAGAAACCTCTAGAAACTCTCTCAACAAGTCTTCTTATGAGCTAAGACCAAAATCAAGAGCAAATCCAAGAGAAATCAAAGATCAAACACCAAGAATCAAGAGACTCAGTGCAAAGAGGCTCATTAGGGTTAGTGGAATTCAAGAAATCCTTTGGTATTGGAGTTGGGGGTTTTTCTCAAGCAAAGTATCTTCATTCAAAGATCATTCCTACATAATCAAAGGTGAGTTTTACATCTAGCTCATGTTATTCAAAGTATTGAGTAGTTGAAAGACTTGGATTAGAGAAGAAAGTAGAATATGAGCTCAAATAGGGAAATAATGGTATTCTGAGGAGTAAGTTGAATTGAGCCATGATTTTTAGTATGAGATGAGTATAATCTTGTTATGAATGATGCTAATGACGTTGAGGAAATATTATGGGAAGAATGAATATGTTGTTGTATTGTAGTCATGGTTATGGATGACTTTGAAAGTGAATTTGAGAAGTGAACAATGTTTAGCTAGAGAAATCTATTGATTGTGACATTATGGGAGTTGCTATTGCTATTGCTATTTGGGAGTTGTTTTATTACATGGAGAAAGTCGTTGAAACAAAGGAAATGCTGCCCAATTTTCTCTAGCTTTAGTTGAGCATGTTCATGTGATCGATTAGCTAATGTTAATACGAACTCTCTTGAAGGTAGAAACGTGAACATTGGAGCAGAACGATCAAGCGATAGAGTAGCTAAACGAAAAGGTATGTGAGGCTAGTCCCTTCTTTTTCTAAGGCATGATTCCTATGACATGACTTACTCTATTTCTCCATGACTTTCTTACATTCCGGAAACTATGAGCCTATGACTATTAAGAACTGCTCATGAGATAAAGATAAGAGATATGCTATGAAAATGACAACGATGACGATGCGTCTAAGTCTAGAGATTCCAAAGCTTGTGATATGATATTCTTATGAAATTAATGATCCATATATAATTCCTTGATATTATTCCTTGTTGTTGACTCACCTCATAATGATAGTTTCTTCAAGGTGAGATATGATGAATATGATCACTCCATAATGTGATGGGCGGTTCTCGACCTTATGTCACCCCGATATAGTTATAGACTGTCTTTAACCTCTAAAGTATGTTCTATGACAAATGTATGATGATGATAAGTTATGGTGAGTTCATGATGATACGATTACACCGTGTCTAGATGGCCGGGCATGTCACCGCTAAGGCGAGCTGCGTATGATTACACCAAGCCTAAAGGGCCGGGCATGACACCACTAGTGGGCGGCGTATGATGGTTACTCGGACGCGGGTAAATGACGATGGTAGATAAGATACGTTATATATATATGATGTGTTTACTCTTAAAAGTTAAGCAGGTTATATATTCATCCCATGTCTTATGATTTCTCTATTATGTTCATTTTATTCATGCCTTACATACTCAGTACAATATTCGTACTGACGTCCTTTTTCTTTGAACGCTGTGTTCATGCCCACAGGTAGACAGGGAGGTGATCCAGATTCGTAGGAGCTATCAGCAGACTTTGAAAGCACTCCATTGTTCCGGAGGTGCCATTGATTACTATTTTGTGTACATATATTTTGGGCAGTAGAGGCTCGTAGATACGTACGTGTGGGTAGTGGATGACCCATGGTGACTATATTGTATATCCTTGTATATCATTTTTGGCAGCCGTGAGGGCTTATGGATATTTATGTTTGGTCTTGAAGTTTATATGTGTTCAGGATGAGTATGATGACTAGCGTAATGAGTGGTGCTCGGTAGTCAGCTCCGGGTACCCGTCATGGCCCCCTAGTCGGGTTGTGACAGTATTAAATCCTGCATACATAATACCATGTTTGGTAGTTAGTTAGGAGGTAAGTTATTCATGTTTAAAATTAATACGGTTGTTTATTTGCAATTTAGAAACCCGCATAACTAATACATGTATAAGTTATGAGGGAATCATTAGTATGAAGATTAGTATGAAGGATAGAAGATGTAATAACTAAATACATGAGTAACTATGTACGACCCCTAATTGTTAAAGAAATGGACTTGAGCCTAACTCAACTCCAAAATATAGCTCATGAAGAGAGGATTGCTCAAGACCATATAAAGTGACTTGTCATCCCTAAGTGAGTCGATGTGGGACTCAACTCTAATAATATTTTTCCCTATAAAATTGCAATTTAAACATTCCAGGTAAGAAAAAGTTGTAACACCCGGACCTCGAATATATCTTAATTTATATACGTGATATGAAGAAGTTCGCAGATGGAAATTTAAGTAACCTGAGAACGACCCTTTTGTTAATTTTTTGGCTTCCCAAAGAAAAAGTCGTATTACGTTTTTAGGAACATAAAGACACGATACAATATGCATGTGTCTTGTTAATTTATTTAGTTATACAAAGGTCAATGAACTTAATATGTTCATGGAAATTTTACTCAACCGCTAAATATGTGTGTATGAACTTATATTGGTATATATTAATTTTTATGTTTTATTAATATTGGTAATAGCATATAAGAGATTTAAGTTAACTAGAGAAAACTTTGTGGAGGAGACATGTATGATACTCCTTCCATTCCATAATAAGTGACTTTTTAGGCTTATGCACATTCCTTAAAAAAGTGTTCACTCCTAGAAAATTAGAAGTGTTTTTCCTAACTTATCCCTAATTAAATTCCTAGAAAAAGAAAGCTTAATAATTCTTGATTATGTAAATAAGGGTCATTTTGGAAGAAGAAGATCAATTTCTTCTTGAAATCCTAAAGCACTACTTATTTTGAAATAAAATGAAAAGCCTAAAAAGTCACTTATTATGGAATGGAGGGAGTATATTATATTATAATACTTACATATGTAACATCTAGGTAATGACTTCTTTACTAACAACCAAGTAAGTGGACAAAAATCATTAATTCTACTCATCATGTGTTCACATGTCTATGTCTACTAAGTTTTTTTTGCTATGGTATTAAAACCTGACTAAATTCGAATTCGCACTGAAAAGTCCTACATTAAAAGGTAAAACGCTCTCTACAAAGATGACTTCGTCTATATCTACTAAGTAAAGACATACAAAAATTAATTCTGTAAATTAATAATAAATTATTAAAAATTTGTCAAACTTAGTCTTACAGAGTTCACAATTGTTTTGCCGACCTAGCATTAACCGACCTTAGAAATCTCTTAATAAGTCAATCATATGACAAAGCCTTATCATCAAAAGGTGCATGACAAGACTTCACTTAGATTTGCAGCCGTGAGCTTCATTAGAGCAAGTTTTTTTAATTTTTTTTTTTAATTTTTCTTTTAAGAATTAACTATAAGATGCTATCCATATGTACGTATATCAGTGTTTTCAAAGGCGTTTTCGGGGCGAGTTCCGAAGCGGAGCATAACCCAAATGCTTCGGGCCCCAATAAAATGAGTAGATTCATAGAGCGTCCGCCTTAAAATTTGGTACGTAAATTCCGAATGCAAAAGCGTAAGCTTCAGGCGTAAAAGAATATAGTACAAGATTAAAATAGTATTACCTCTTCATCAATGAATATTAGCGGCCAACGAACACCGTTTCCATTTCATTTTTGTACTTCTTTATTAAAGCCGCTTCGACTTACTAATAATGCAGATCAATAAAACAAATATTGACAAATAAAATATTAGTGTGAATATTGTTCATTTCATCCCTAAATTAGAATGAATTAACATTATATTTAATGTGCTCTTACATGCTGACACAGATAATTGCAAAAGACCATACAAGACATTAATTGATTCTAATACCGATGGAAAGCTAAAAACAATAAGCGGAAAAGTAAAAAAGGCTTACAATATATAAACAAAGAGTAGGATAATTTACATAAACTGTGAAAAAGCTACACGATAGGAAATATGAGTTAACAAAATAAAACTGGCATGTCAAGTGGCTGAGATTGAGTAGCTTAATATATATATTTAACCAAGGCACATGAGAAATAATTCAAGAGTGAAGAAAATACACTATATATATTAGTCCAACTTCCTAAACGATTAATTTTAGATTTATACACCTTATTACTTTGACTATAATGTTCTTTAATTTCACGAGGCTATTTATTTTAGCGACATGGTAAATGAAAGTATCCACAAAATTACCTCCCAAGTCCCGATCAGTATAAACGGCAGACATGCAAAAATATAGCCTGAAGCAAATTCTATATATGTCATAGTATATGATGTTAGAGACAATAGAAATGTTTTAAAAATTGTGATCGACTTGATAGATGGCGAGTCACACCCATCCTTGCATACAAGCATAAAATCACAAGAACTCTACCAAAAAAAAAACTCAAAAGGACCTTCAAGGTTGCATTTTAGCCAGCTTGTGTCAATTCCATTAGCTTCTAGCTCATTGGGTATTAGTTTCCCTTGAAAGTCATCTAAAAAATTTGCGGAAGTTAGAAAGAATTCTCTTCACATGATTGATGAAGGGTTAAAAGTGATAGAGGAGAAGTGGAAATACGGAAAACCATAGGAAGATAACTAATGATATATAAACTCCTTTAAACAATAATGATAGGCACAATAAAATGAATCAACATACGTTTCATTTTTTATTTGGGCATTCCATTTACGTAATCATTAAATATTGCAATCCCTTCAGATTATGGAATTCTCTAAAACAAACAGAAGTTCTATTAATTTAATTAGTGGCTTGATTGGATAAATTATTATTTTTTGGAGGGCAAAAGAGATTGATCAACTGCTTGCAAAAGGCAAATTTATGAGAAAAATCTTGTAACATTTGTTCTTAGGTGGTGAGGTATCTACAGAGAGATATTATTGAAATTTCAATTCAAATGCCACACACGATTCTGATTTTTATATGTCTTCTTCATGGGATAACGTATGGTCTGGAGGACATTATTGCAGTACCAAAACTATCCTACAACATGGGGTTTCAAATCTTTCAATGATCAAGTTCTTGATATTGAAGCTTTTTGGGTAAAAAATTAATAAATGTATAGGCCACATCCAGAAGCCACCCTACATTGAATATTTGTTTGTATAATTTGTAGATACTGTTGATGCAGGCTGAAATCTGCTGGTGCAGTTCTTGTTGCAAAATTAGTCTTCGGTTCTTTAGCATCTGATGATATCTGGTTGAAGAATTTTCTACTGGTTCAGTTATGCTGATGTGTCGGGTTTTAATTTGACCGGATTGTGAGAAATAAATAGGATAATAAAGTTGGGGACAAGGGAAAGGCAAAATATGACCCTTTTCAGTTATTACAAAGGTCAATAAGCTTAAAATAATATGTTCATGAATATTTTACTCACCCGTTAAATATGGGTGTATGTACGTATATTGGTATATATTAACTTTTGTGATTTTATTAATATTGGTGATAGCATATAAGAGATTTAAGTTGTTTTAGAGATTTATCAATAAAAACTCTGATAGCCACTAAAATGCCTGTTAGAGTAAAATTTACCCCAAAAAAAAAAAAAAAAGATATTTAAGTTGACTAGACAACTTTGTAGAGAAGGTATGTTACTATGTATGATATATTATTACTAAACTTACATATATAACATCTAGATAATGACTTCTCTACTAACTGAGAAGTATGTGTAGAAAGGGACAAAAAATCATTAATTTCTCTCACTATGTCTTCACATGCCTATGTTTACTAAAAAAAATTATTTTTTCATCTGGTGTCCGCTAGGGGTGTACAAAGTAAACCGACAAACCGCACCAAACCGATAAACCGAGTCAAACCGAGAAAAAAACCCGACTAGTGGTTTGGTTTGACTTGGTTTGGTGTTGGGAAAAAAAAACCGACCATAATTGGTTTGGTTTGGTTTTAACTAAAAAAAGTCAAACCGAACCAAACCGAACCGACATTACATGTATTCAAATTTTAAAATATTTTATACATAAAAATATTTATTTGTAATGTAATTTATAAATATTTCTTAAATTTTTTCGTAGTTCTTTAACTATTATCATATTATTCAAGCTTGAACTTGAATTTTGAATGTCAATAAGTTTTATATCCTATGGATGTTAGTAACTCAAATAAAGTCCAAACCAAAACTAACTCAACACTAATGCTAACAAAAGAAATTCAATTTACCACTAGGAATGACAATAATGTTGGATATCTATTCTTGAGTTTTGCATAATTTATTTAGAGAGTGAAAAAACATAACTTAAGTTTTATTTCTTTGTCACGTAATTAATACTTATTAGCCGTACTTATTTTAGCATGATTTAATATTTTTAGATTATGGTCATTTTCTTTATGGCTTGTTAATTAGCAATATTTATTTTGACCGAATTTATTAGCTTTTGTTGAATATTTTAATACAATGTCATCACTCTTCTCACATTTTGTGTTATTTTCTTAAGAAACACCTTAATTATATAGTTGTATCTTACTAGAACTAAAGAAATATTTGAAGTAAAAGTTATATGTTTTGTATCAAAACTATTCCGAAAAAAAACCCGAAAAACCCGAGAAAACCGAATAACTCGAGAAAATCCGAGGTTGAAAAACCCGAATTTTATTGGTTTGGTTTGGTGTATAAACTTAAAAACCCGACGCAATTGGTTTGGTTTGGCGTTTAAAAAATCCGAACCAACCCGGTCCATGTACACCCCTAGTGTCCGCTATCCTTATTAAGGCTCGATTAAATTTAGATTCACGCCGAAAAATCCCACATTAGAAAGTAAAATGTTGTCTAACAAAGGTGACTCCGTCTATGTCTACTAAGTAGAGACACATAAAAGTTATTTTTGTGTTATAAAAAATTTAAAAAATTAAGTCTTACAAGGTTCGCAATTGTTTTGCCGACCTCAGACGCCTCTACATAAGTCAACTAGATGGCCCCGTGCCCGAACTGAGCACGGGCTTATGCCCCACATTGCCTGTCGTAGAGCAAAATAAATTAAAAAATATGACGCTCCCACAGAAGCTAGGGTATTACATAACCTGCTATAATTTGATATTATAGTGGAACATAGATTCATACAAAAAGTTCACTAAATGAGGGAGTAGCCACCACAAATTTAAACACAACTCGCATCAACTATTGACAGAGTTTGTTTAGTTTATAATCTACTGATTAGCTACTGACAACTGAATGTTTCATGCTTCTGGAAATCTTTTAGCAGCATCAATTAACATTTATATAAATAGCTTTTTCTTCTTTCTGGATATGACTTCAACTGCAGTCGTATCAAAACCTGCACATATAAAGTATGAAATACCAAAAAAAAAAAAAACGTCAAACTTAAAATTGAAAAATATAAGCTCAACCTTATAAATGAAAGTTTGATCACCCTTTTATTCCAATCAACAAAATCTTCAATTAAAGTCGAAGGCAAGTAGTAATCTGAATTACATCTTTATATTACAAAAACCAGCACAAGCCAACATGTATATAGGACTTTATTACCACAAAAGAAAGATAGAAAAATCAAATAAATGAATAGCTAGAAGTCAAACTTATATTTGTTCCACATATACCCATATCCAATACTTATACCCAACACTGTGCATGGAAGCAGATCAACAGCCATTAAAATCTCTTCCATATGATAAGTACATAGTTATTTGAGTCATTTAGATAAGATCGAAGTTTCATCTCAATACAACATACCCAGTGAAATCCCACAATGTGGGGTCTGTGGAGGGTAAAGTGTACGCAAACCTTACTCCTACCTCGGAAGGTAATGAGGCTATATTATATCAAAACAAACCTGCTTAGTTTTAAATCAAGTCCCTGCAGTTCTGGTCCACAATGTCAAAATTTTGATGTACCGATAATATATACCAAATTTCTTCTATGCTTACTAATCGGACGTTCTTAATGCAATATATGCACCTTTTGAACAAGTACTCGAATACCCTAGGCGTCATCCCACAATTTATACTATGCATTCTGGTGCCTCCCTTAATATTTCCAACCGCCAAAAACCGGCGTTTGTGTTTTTCCACTTCCATTCTGCAAGAGAGAAGTAGAGTTGCCAAAAACAAAACCGTTATAAAGTTCAGTCTTTTTCATATTTCAACGTGAAAATTGGGCAGTACAATGTACTGGTCAAAGCAAATATTGGAGATCCTCAACCATGTAATTGAGCAACATACTTGGCCATAGGCAAACACAACTATTGTAGCCTCCGGTGCAATTTTCCATTATAAGTACTCCAGTAGCTTACTCCCGTAAACCTAAAGAAATGAAAATAGACTACATCAAAGATACATGACAAAGTTAAGTTGATAGCCTAGAAAAGCAAACTTGAGTAACATTCTCATCAACGACCATATTAAATGTAAAACGTGACTCTGGGTGCCCTGCCCAAGTGATTGGTTGAAAGCTTTCTTGTCTTACACATTCACCATGCCCTTGTAAAGATATCTCAGAGTTACTCTAGGGGCGTATTCATATAATAACCTGCATAATTCAGTCAAACAGAAGAAACCTACCTCATGAGTAATTTAAGTTCAATTAGAAGATATAACCAAAAACTGCAGTATATTAGTTTTGTCAAACACCAATACAATAGTTTTGTCAAACACCAATACAATAAACATTTATTTGACTGTGAATTTATGCACCATATGTGAGAACAATTTACTTTTTAAACATCCAGTTTATAGAAACTCTTATATAACTTTTGAGTATACAAATTTGTAGTCATAAGTCAATGAAATGAGGGGTCTCCTAAAATGAAAACTAAGATTATACTATTCTGACCCTTACTCCAAAGTGAATTATTTTTTGGAACTTAGAAAGCCTACAAATTTCCGGAACTACAACTATACCTCAATCCCAAAACAAAATTTAGTAAAATGTTTGACTTAACTAATAGAACATAAACAGCTAAATGCTCACTCATTCAAATAGAAACAAAGATTAACCAAATTCTGCCTATTTTCCTCAACACCAAGTACCTCCCCTATACTATTTTGCTTTAACAGTTACTCTTTGGAGACGTAATAATAAGTACAGAAAGAGAGTTAGCTCCATTACGTAGGTTCTCTCTAACATAAGATCAGGGAGCTAACAGATTCCAAAAGACGATCACTATTTTTAAGTATGTTTCATATGCATTCTGCTTGAATTGAGGATAACCTTGCTCTCCAGAAAAGCATACCACCTAAGATTGATTAACATGCACAAATCATGCAATAGAAAATAAAGTACGACAATCCAAAGTGGTACTTTTGTGGTTGCTTTAACAGAATGTGATTTTCTATCAAAAAGTTCAGGAAAATCTAACTCGACTTCAGCTAAAAAAGATAGCAGAAAAATGTAGCTACTCTAATTTGAGGTGTACGTTAGTTTACCCCATCATATCAATCACCTCTAAACTACAAATGAGATTTTTTTTTTTTCCCAAGGAAACATGTTCAAGATGTATTTTCACACAAGTATCTGTAGTTCATGAGATATATAGTTTAAGCATCTGACTCTTCCTAATGGTTGAACGACTGTTAGGTAAAAAGAACTCTTACATGTCTAGAAATTTTTATAAAACAAACATTTTCGGTATACTAAGACCCAAGTTTGTGGTTAGTTCATTATCAACTGATTATGAAAATGCTGAAAATAGTTGGTTGCACATTAGGTTGGTATGGGACATACCTGCTTGGGACATCGTGTATGCTCTTCAGCACATTCCATGTCATTCATATCCATGGAAAATGATTGCCACCTGGAAATCAAAACTCTATTGTTTCAAACCTATATTGTTCACATAAAACAAATGCATTAATTGAAACCCATAAAAGCTATAAAACATAGTTAATTTAGGAAAAAGTGCTTTTGCATTTTTTATACTTCGATCAGATGTACAATAGTATACATAACTCTTTCCAAATATTAGATTTCATCTTTTGTTGAGCAGATACAATATAAGAGCAAGCTATCATGTACACGTGTAGAAAAAGGAATAAACCATCCTATTCAAGGATCGTGCCGCACCTAGGGACGGAGCCAGTAAGGGCCCGAACCCCCTTCGACAAAAAATTACACTATATATATAAGGTGAAAATTATTTTTTATCTGTATATAGTAGATGTGAACCCCCTTGGCTTCTTCGTTTGTCTACTTCTTTATATTTTTGAATCCCCTTAGTTAAAATCCTGGCTCCGCCACTGGCCGCACCTTGGAGAGTCATGAAAATAAATTGTAAACGTTAGAAATGAGAAATACTGCAAATGTTGAATAAAGTTGTTTTTGTAACAACACGGGTTAAAATTTATTCCTAACATGTTTTTGTAACACTGCATATATATTCTTTACCAAGATTGTTTGTCATGTAGAAGTAAATAATGTAACTTTTGAACTCCTGAATGATAAAACGGTAGGTCATTGGACACCGGGAGAAAACGATAGAGCCAAAAATGTTATTTTGCTGTGCTAAAAAGTCCTTTAATGCAGGAAATTCTTACATTAAACAAGGCGGTTTAACACAGAAATTTCCTGCGTTAAACAAGTCAATAATTCTAGAGATTTTTCAACAGATTCTACTACCCATCCGTACTTGATTTGATGTAAAAGTTACATGGCACAATACTATTTTTGCGTTATATGGTACCTTTAAACGCATTCAAACCTTATATAAAGGGGATTTTGGACGAAGGGGAAACACAAAAATTCATCCAATTTGTAAATTAGTAAAAATGGAGGATGTTCCAACTGTTAGGATTTCTTTGTTTTGGGACGGAGAGATTATTTATGAGTCCAATCATCTGCGTTACAATATTCCCACAAAATACTATTTTAGGTTTCCACTTGACCTAAAATATTCAAGACTACTCGAAGCCTTATATAGTAAACTTAGAGTTAGTAGGCAAGAATTTGATTTAACTGTAATAGGGAGATATCCAATATCTTTTTCACCGCAAGGATTAGTTAGTTATGGCGTGTGGAATATCATAGACGGTGTCTCTTTGACTAATTATTTGAAGGCGCCGGATGATTATAGGAAATGTATCACTTTGAACGTCCTTGAGATGTATGTCTTCTTGAAGTCCCGGCTAGAGCTCCTCAGGAAGCCCCATACAGAACTTGTTGGGGAGCCCCGACTATAATTCGCCGGGAAGTCCCAGAAGTTCAGCCTGAAGTCGCTGATGTCCGGCCTACTCATGTCAACACTTATCCTGACATGAGTTCTTATGGAGACATTTTGAGGGGTCAAATGTCTCTATAAGCTTTAAGCCAGCAATTTGATGGAGAGTGGTAAATATTCATTATTTTTATTAATATTATTATGTGTAGTATCATATGTTTATTATTTGTATGGTAATAATGATGTTGATTGTAATTTTGAGGGATCATACACCTGATATGAGTAATATCGAGCAGTCCTCTCAGTCAGGATGGATGAATCACAATGGAACATCCTCAGCCTATCAAACTATTCAAAACGATGCTCCTTCCTCAAGGATTTGTGGCAGACAATCTAAAATGGATGTCGAAACCAACACAACTATACAAGTATTAGAGATATAAGTGTGAGCAACACACAATGACTGAGAACAACCCAGTAAAACGTATATTTGAAGTCACAGCAAGTGTGCACCAAGGTCGTGGAGGTAACATACACACAATTTGTGAGATGTCAAGAACATGCACATGTGACAAGTCTCGTAAAATACAATGATTAAGTTTCACCACTTTCTAGGACGACCTCATCGTCATCGTCATTTACGTCTTCCTCTTTACTTACTTTCTCTTCTTCATTGACTTTGCCTGCTTCATCTTCATCATACCCATTGTAGTCTAGATCCCAACTATCATCATTAGGAGCACTTGCTTGGTTTACGCAACAATATGGCACTCCACAATCTAATGTTTGTGGTAAATATTTTGTAAGGCCTATCCATTCTTGAATAACTGGAAAAATTGGATAAAAAGAATCTTGGTGAAGTTTTTTATTTTCTAGCAGTTTCCAATGCTCTTCTTCATCCACTCCACGAAAGTTAAGATCATCCAAAGCATGATAAATGTCTAATGCTCTTTGCATTTCTAAAATTTCTTTCATCAAGTGTTGGATGACTAGTGGTTCATCCTTGAATTTGGAGGTTTGAAATGTAGCCGACAATGCTTGTCGCACAACCAAATTATGCCAACGACATAATACCTCACAATCTCACCTTTTTGAATATAATTCAACCCATTAAAGCTTTTCGCCCCAAATTCTAACTCCCTCGTGTTATCTCAATGATGTGTCCAACAACTTTTAAATCAACATGGATACAAAGAGGTCGATTTTCAAAGGGCTGATCAACACCATACCATTTTTCATCTCTAATAAATCTGTGTAACATCCTAATATTTCTTTTTCAAAATAAGATTCAATTGTGTTTGTTTCTGTCCTACCATGAGGCTTCCTTGAGCTACCTTCGCCTTTTTGTCTATTTCTAAACCAACTATTGAATGCAATATTTCTAGGCATTCTGAAAATGTGGGTTTTTTAGCGTCAATGAATACAATTGCCGTTGTGTTTATAACGTCATAAATCCACCATGCATAACACATATAAAATCGTGTTATATAAGTGTATCATATAAAGTGGTCAAACGCGTGCATTGTGTTGTCAATTGGGGTTGTCATTCATAAACGTCATAAATTCACCATACATAACGCATGTAAAATGAACGTTATATAAGTGTGTCATATAAAGTGGTCAAACGCGTGCATTGTGTTGTCAATCAGAGTTGTCATCAGAAACATAATAAATCCATCATGCATAACGCATGTAAAATCAGCGTTATATAGAAATAAAATGCTTGCGAGTGTTATATAACGTAATTGATGAATAACTAGCAACCATAAAAAATTGAGTTATTATGTCGTTCTTTAACCAATTTGAAAATATTAGTCGTATTTCGGATGAGAGCATGGTTGGAAATTATGGAAATAATTAAGACTTGTGTTATGAGGAAATATTTTGATTTTATTTGATATGACTATGTTGGTTATGAAATTATTGGTGCTAAGACGTTGGGGAAGCCGAGGGCAAATTTGGAATTTCGGAAATTAGTTTCGGGAACTTTAAAACGGGACTTTTAATGAATTGGGCCAAGAATTGGACAACAAAAATTGAGGCCCAAATTTGATGGGGTGGCCGGCCATTGGCATGGCCCAAGACCCATTTTAAATGGTCATGTGATTTACACATGACCTATAGATGGATATATATCAAGTTATCAATTGGAACTATCAAGAACAAAAAAAAAAATTGAAGGGCAATAATACTCCTCTTCGGTAGAAACCCCTTAGAAAAAAAAAAAAAAAAATTTTTCCTAGCTTGGTTTCTAATCCAAAAATCTTGTTCTTCCACGGTTGTAGAAGTACGCAAGACGCTCTCCAACTTGATATAATTAGTTTGGAGTAAGGTGCACGTTTGCGGCGAATTGAAAATTCAAGCAAAGGTAAGAATTTCTCCATTCTTGTGTTATGGAAGTTGTATGGATATGATGAGGATTGAAAATAGACGAGAGTTCCGTGGTTGTGATGTGTGTGTATAAACCGTGTGTGTGTGTGTGAAGGCCATGTTGGCCGTGAGCTATATGGAGGGGAAGTGGGGTGAATTCAAGTTTGTTTGGTTTGCTAGTTACGTTGTTGTGACCTTTATGTCGTAAATGAATGACTAATGAATTGGATTTGCATTGGAAAAGGATTTCGGAACATTATCGGAAAGTGTATACCTTTGGTATATTTGTGTATATCATTGTATATTCATGCTATTAAAGGCCCTAAAGATGACTTATGGCTTATGTTAATGAATCCGGAATAAAATAACGCAAGTTAGAACGTTCGTTGTAATTGTGATGTTGTGAATGTAATATGGAAAGTAATGAATTTCGGGAAACTTTGTATATGGTTTGGAATATATTTGGAATGTGATTGAATAATCTTGAATGAGTGAATGAATACCATAATGTGGACATAAGTTTGGAAATTGTGAAATTTGAATGAAAGTTGTCAACTTGTGTAGTAAGGTAGGACTTTGAAGCTAGAATGATTTAATTATGATTTGTGTTGTTTGATGATGCTTGGATTGTTGTTGTTGATGTAATTTGAGCCGAGCTAAGTCTCGGGGGTGTTAGATTTGTAAGGGAGATCTTTGCCGAAATTTCGGTAGACAAAAATCAAGTTAATGGAAATCTTAAGCCCAAGGATCTCTAATTGGTAACTTTGACCATTTGCGGATTACGGGACGAAACGGGATTTGATTTTAAGGAGAGCATAAGACGTATTTAAGGTATGTAAAGCTTCCTACTCCTTCGTTAGGCATGTCTTAGTATGTTAGGCAAGTATTGGAACCTCGGAGCATTTCTGCTCCTCGAAACCCGATCTACGAAACGGCTACTATTCACTCAATTCAATTGAAGCCTAAAGGCTCTATTTTGGCTAGAATGTAATCCAAAGTCCGAAACCTACCGAAATGCGATCGGGTCATTTCGAAATCATTATGTATGATCCTTTGGCCTCTAATTGTTCGTAAATTATGTTCGCCGCCTCGACTCGATCCGAGGTGGGCCCGCTAACCTCGAGATGCCCTAGTTGTCTTATTAGGCTCTCCGTTGAATAAAGTTTGATATGAAACCTTCGGATTGGAACCTCCTCCTAGGAGATATGTTTTGAATGTTAAGATATGCTAATCTACGTTTTGAGCTATACTTACCATTTTGGAAACATTTTGTGAAGCGAATATTCGTATTAACTATGTATTTGATTATGTTATGCTAAAAATTGATTTATGATATCATTATGTTTTGAAAGGCCATTTTGAAACATATTTTTGCATCTGTATGCTCACGACTCGCTCGTGCCTTATTTTGACTTCGTTCACCGGTTCCCGGGCCGGTTATGATTCGTGCGCCCTATGATAATTCGGCCGTATCTTTGTGTTACGGTTCCGAGGCCTTGCCATAGGGCCGGGTTCCGCTTGGAGTTATCTTTGTGATATGGCTAGTGATGCGATACGCTCACTTATGTTCTGTGTCCTTTTGTGTTCGGAGATGTACGGAGATTTGAAACCTTACGGTGTTATCTTGTGTGTGGCGCCAGCGTCGGAGTGGCGACCACGTTCTTGAGCGTTTGCATGATTTCGTTTGCATTATGTATATGTATATGATTGGATACGAATTTTGACATGCGATTTGTATTCCGTTTATATTCGGTATGCTTTCGGTTTTGGCCCATATTTACGTACTCCGTGCTTTATATACTCGGTACATATTTCGTGCGACCCCCTTTCTTCGGGGGTGCGTTTCATGCCCGCGGTACGGACGTTGGTGTTCCTCCTCGGTAGGCCACATTTACGCTATCTTGGTGCTCCATTTGATTCGGGGCTTACTTTTTGGTATATATTCTGTTACGTACACTCTTATGTATGTTTGATCTATTTGGGTACGGCGGGGCCCTGTCCCGTCATATGATTGTCCTTTTGTCTAGAGGTACGTGGACATAGTATGTGGGTCGTGCCTACTTTCGTATGTTGTGTTTGTATCTGTTGTATAGGGCGATTCCTTTCGCCGCGGCGGCCGGTCCGCATTTGTATATGATATTTTGTTGGCGGCGGCCGGTCCGCATATGTATATGATATTCTGCTGGCCCTGTGTGGCCTTTGTTGGTATTTTCTGCGTGCAGGGTTATTTTGGGTTAGTCCATAAAACAAAGGAAACTCCGCCGAAATTTTTCGGAAATTATCTAAGTTTGAAATATAGCCTTACGGCTTTTGTTATAAATATTTGAACCGGTTAGTTATGATCTGAGTTTGCGTTGGATAGATAGGTTCGGGTGCTCAGATCGGGCACTAGTCACGGCCACGGGGTTGGGTCGTGACAAAAGTGGTATCAGAGCAGTTTGTCCTCGGAATGTCCACAGATCGTGTCTCGTAGAGTCTTGTTTATCGGTGTGTCGTGCACCACATCTATAAACAGGAGGCTACAGGACATTTAGGGTGTTACCTTACTTTGAATCTTAGATCGTGCGTTAGAGCTGTGTTATTAGAATGCCTCTTTTCTGACCGATTGATTATGTTTTTCAGAGATGCCTCCGAAGAAGGCAGCAGCCGCCCAGAAGGGCAAGGCAAAGCAAAGGTAGATGAGACGAGTCGGCCACCGAGGGTTACACGGGCACGTGCTCGGCCGCGCCGGTATTATATTGCGGTCGAGAGGGTTCCGCTACCCCACCGAGAGGGGCGGAGCGGGTCCGTCGGCGGCTCCGGCCACGCGGCGCTGTGCCTCCGGCTCCCCGACACGGGGCGAGAGGACGGGAGATTGGCGAGGCGATGTACGGTTATTGACCACTGCGGTGGCGGATCGGAGCTCGCGAGACGCGGGCGGAGGGACGATGATGATGATGACAGGCGAGACAGCCTGAGAGTTCGGGAGTTTTTATTATGTGGCCCTCCAGAGTTTTACGGGTCTAGGCCCAGCGAGGACCCCCGCATGACTTTATCCGGGGGATGCGACGCTCGGTAGATTTGGTCGGGGCTTCGAGAGACCGAGTACGTGGAGTTGGCTTCACATAGGTTACGGGACGTTTTTGCTCACCGGTACGAGTCTTGGGAGTTATCCGGGGGCGGGATGCTTCCCGGCCCACTTGGGATGAGTTTGAGGCTGCCTTTCTCAGCCACTTTTTGCCCCCAGAGTTGCGGAGAGCGAGAGTGGACAGATTTTTGCAGATACGACAGAGGGGCCGGAGTGTTCGTGAGTATAATCTGGAGTTTGATTCCCTGGCCCGCTATGCTCCGACTATAGTGGCGGATATGGTGACCGGATGCCGGTATGCGAGCGGGCCGGATCGCTACTTAGTTGAGGCTGCGTGTCGATGGCGTCACGGACGGACATGGATATTGCTAGATTGCGAGCTTATGCTCGGGGGATGGAGGACAGGTGCCGAGCTGATCAGTCCATCAGAGATCGGGATAGGAGGCCGCCTAAGAGGGCCGGAGTCCGGCGGGTATACGGAGATTCCGAGAGGCGGACGGCCTCGGCGGCGGCCCGAGCGAGACGGTTTCCTCCGTCCGGCGGAGTACTCGGTCGAGCGGCCGGAGAGTTGACGGTGCGGGGACCGTACGGGGCCGGTCGAGCCCGGGCGGTAGGTTCACGGAGTCCGAGAGGCCCCGGCCCGGGCCCGGACCACCCGAGCCCCGTTGTCCTCGTTGCGGGAAGTCTCGTCACGGGGAGTGCTATCGAGCTGCGGAGCTTGTTTTTCGTGTGGTGGTCGGGGTCATTTTATGAGAGATTGTCCGTTGGCGGCGGTTCGGTAGCGTGGCTCGGCCCGACGGGGTCGGCCGCCGGTTCATCATCTGCTCCATCGTTGCACGCCACGGAGGGCGAGGTATGCCGGCGGCGGGGGACGCGGTCGAGGCCGCGGTGGCGTTTCGGGTTCTAGCGGTCCTTCGAACCGCATATATGCTTTGGCCGGCCGCCGGGATCGGGGAGGCTTCGCCAAACGTCGTCACGGTACATTATTGGTTTCTCCCGGATACGTATATGCATTGATTGACCCTGGTTCTACTTTATCATATATTTCCCCGCTCGTTGCTAGTAAAATTGGGATAGTGTCGAGCTATAGAGCCATTTGAGGTAGCCACGCCGGTTGGGGATTTTGTTATAGCGAGACGGATCTATAGGGATTGTTCGCGTGACTATTTGTGATCGTTGTACTAGGGCTGATCTGATAGAGTTAGACATGCTTGAGTTTGACGTCATTATGGGTATGGACTGGTTGTCCTCTTGTTATGCTAATGTCGACTGCCAGAAAAAGGTAGTCCGTTTTCAGTTTCCAGGGGAGCCAGTTATAGAGTGGTTCGGATCCACAGCATCGCCGAGGGGTAAGTTTATTTCGTACCTCAAGGCTAAGAAGATGATCCGAAGGGTTATATCTATCATTTGGTTCGTGTGCACGATCGGCGGCGGAGATACCTACCCTTGATCTTTCCGGTCGTCAGTGAGTTTCCAGATGTATTTCCTGACGAGCTTCCTGGCCTTCCGCCTGAGCGGGAGATTGATTTTACTATAGAGTTGATGCCGGATACGCAGCCTATATCTATTCCCCCGTACAGGATGGCACCGGCTGAATTGAAGGAGTTGAAGGAGCAGCTGAAGGATTTGTTGGATAAGGGCTTTATTAGGCCCAGCACGTCACCCTGGGGAGCGCCGGTATTATTTGTGAGGAAGAAAGATGGGTCATTGCGCATGTGTATTGATTACCGGCAATTAAATAAGGTGACTATCAAGAATAAATATCCCCTCCCCCGGATTGATGACTTGTTTGATCAGTTGCAGGGTGCTAAATATTTTTCGAAGGTAGATCTGCGCTCAGGATATCATCAGGTGCGAGTGCGGGAGTCAGATATCCGAAAACGGCTTTCGGGACCGTGTACGGGCACTATGAGTTCGAGTTATGTCTTTCGGGTGACTAATGCTCCGGCGGTATTTATGGATACGATGAATCGGGTATTTCGGCCTTTTACGGACATGTTTGTTATTGTGTTTATTGATGATATTCGATTTACTCGCGATCGGTAGGAGCATTCGGATCATTTGAGGACGGTACTTGGCATTCTCCGTCGGCGGCGGTTATATGCTAAATTCTCCAAATGTGAATTACGGTTGACTTCGTGGCATTCTTGGGCCATATTGTCGGTGCGACGGTATTCGGGTCGATACACGAGAAGATTGAGGGCATACGGAATTGGCCCGGACCTACTACGCCGACGGAGGTGCGCGGTTTTTACGGGATTGGCCGGATATTACCGCGAGGTTCGTGGAGAACTTTTCTTCTATTGCGGCACCATTGACGAGGCTCACTCGAAAGCGACAAAATTTCGGTGGACCGATGCTGCGAGCGCGGCCCCCGGATTTGAAAGAGAGATTGATTACGGCACCGGTCTTGGCTCTTCCGGAGGGATCCGACGGGTATGTTGTCTATTGTGACGCCTACGGTATTGGGATAGGTTGTGTATTGATGCGGCACGGACGAGTCATAGCTTATGCTTCCCGGCGGCTCGGACCGCACGAGAAGAACTATCCCACCCATGACCTTGAGTTGGCCGCGATAATTCATGCTTTGAAGATTTGGCGGCATTATTTGTATGGGGTCCATGTGGATATTTATACGGACCATAAGAGTCTCCGGTATATTTTTAAGCGAGAAAGAATTGAATTTGCGGCGAGAGAAGATGGCTTGAATTATTAAAGGATTACGACGTTGATATCTGTATCATCATCGGGGAAAGCCAATGTGGTAGGCGATGCGCTTAGCCGCAAGTCCATGGGCGATCGGTTGGTGTACCATCGATAAGAGGGATTTGGTTCGTGATATTCATCGGTGGCCGGCCTCGGAGTTCGTTTGGCGGATTGCGGAGCTTACGGGGTTTTGTTCGTCCGATTCTTTGAATCATCTATTGTCCGGGAGGTAAAGCGGCGCCGGTTTGAAGATCCTCTCCGATTCGGTACGAGAGATGTGGCCCTTAACAAAGCAAAGACTCAATTTGAGATCTCTTTGAAGGGGTATTGTTATATGACGGCGATTTTGTGTACCGGACGTTGCGGGCTTACGGCGGCGGTTATGGGCGAGGCCCATAATGCACGGTATTCGTTCATCCTGGTTCCACTAAAATGTATCGGGATCTCGGTGTTTGTATTGGTGGGACGGCATGAAGAAAGATATTCTTGAGTTTGTTAGTCGGTGCCGAAGCCGACAAGTTAAGATCGAGCATCGAAGCCGGGGGATTATTGCGGGAGATGGAAATTCCAGCCTGGAAATGGGAGATGATTAATATGGACTTCATTGTTGGGTTGCCGCGTACCCTACGCCGGTACGACTCTATTTGGGTTATTGTAGACAGGCTGACGAAATCAGCCCATTTCCTTCCGGTTCGGACTACCTATTCGGCTGAGGACTATGCCAGATTGTATATTAGAGAGATAGTCAGACTTCACGGAGTCCCTGTGTCCATTATTACTGACCGAGGCGCTCAGTTTACAGCAAACTTCTGGAGGTCATTCCAGGAGGGATTAGGGACTCAGGTGAGCCTCAGTACAGCCTTTCACCCTCAGTCCGACGGGCAGGCCGAGCGCACCATTCAGACGCTCGAAGATATGTTGCGGGCCTGCGTTATTGATTTCAGGGGCAGCTGGGATGATCATTTGCCGCTTATCGAGTTTGCCTATAATAACAGTTATCACTCCAGCATTCAGATGGCTCCGTACGAGGCCCTTTATGGCGGGGAAGTGCAGATCTCCTATTGGTTGGTTTGACGTGGGCGAGACTAAGGCGATTGGGCCGGATGTGATCCGGAAGGTTTGTGGATAAGGTGAAGCTTATTCGAGATCGACTATTGGCTGCTCGAGTCGACGAAAGCTTATGCGGATAGGCGACGTCGACCGTTAGAATTCAGTTGGCGGCGGGTGTTCTGAAGGTGTCGCCCATGAAGGGTGTCATGAGGTTCGGTAGAAAGGGTAAGTTGAGTCCCCGGTACATTGGGCCGTATCGGATTGTTCGAAAGATAGGCGAAGTCGCCTATGAGCTAGACTTACCATCCGACTTGGAGGCCGTACACCCGGTGTTTCATGTGTCTATGTTGCGGAAATGTATTGGTGATCCTTCCAGGGTATTCCCAGTTGATGATATTCAGGTGACGGAGCAGTTATCTTATGACGAGCAGCCTGTATCTATTCTGGATCGACGGGTGCGGAGACTACGCACTAAAGAAGTACCCTCCGTCAAAGTCTGTGGCGCAACAATAATCGGGAGGAGATGACTTGGGAGGCGGAGGACAAGATGAAACAGAAATACCCCCATTTGTTCCCAACGTCCACAGGTAATCTAAACCTTTCAGTTTGTTATGTTGGTTAATAAAAACAATCTTGAAGGCTGCTAATAATAAGGAACTCCCCGTACGGGTCATAAGACCTGATAAGTTAATTTAACATTCGGGGACGAATGTTCTTAAGGGGGGGAGGATGTTATGTCCCGTGTTTTCGCATGGTTGGAAATTATGGAAATAATTAAGACTTGTGTGTTATGAGGAAATATTTTGATTTTAGTTGATATGACTATGTTGGTTATGACATTATTGGTGTAAAGACGTCGGGGAAGGTCGAGGGCAATTTTGGAATTTCGGAAATTTGTTTCGGAACTTTAAAACGGGACTTTTAATGAATTGGGCCAAAATTGGACAACAAAAATTGAGGCCCAAATTTGATGGGGTGGCCGGCCATTGGCATGGCCCAAACCCATTTTTAAATGGTCATGTGATTATACACATGACCTATAATGGATATATATCAAGTTATCAATTGGAAGTTATCAAGAAACAAAAAAAAAAAAAAATTAAGACAGCCCATGGAAGCTCTCCTTAGAAAAAAAAAAAAAAAAAAAATTTTTTTCTTGCTTTGTTTTAATCCAAAAATCTTGTTCTTCTCATATTTGTAGAATACGCAAGACGCTCTCCAACTTGATATAATTAGTTTGGAGTAAGGTGCACGTTTGCGGCGAATTGAAAATTCAAGCAAAGGTAAGAATTTTTCCATTCTTGTGTTATGGAAGTTGTATGGATATGATGAGGATTGAAAATAGACGAGATTCCGTGGTTGTGATGTGTGTGTATAAACCGTGTGTGTGTGTGTGTGAAGGCCATGTTGGCCGTGAGCTATATGGAGGGGAAGTGGGGTGAATTCAAGTTTGTTTGGTTTGCTAGTTACGTTGTTGTGACCTTTATGTCGTAAATGAATGACTAATGAATTGAATTTGCATTGGAAAAGGATTTCGGAACATTATCGGAAAGTGTATACCTTTGGTATATTTGTGTATATCATTGTATATTTATGATATTAAAGGCCCTAAAGATGACTTATGGTTTATGTTAATGAATCCGGAATAAAATAACGCAAGTTAGAACGTTCGTTGTAATTGTGATGTTGTGAATGTAATATGGAAAGTAATGAATTTCGGGAAACTTTGTATATGGTTTGGAATATATTTGGAATGTGATTGAATAATCTTGAATGAGTGAATGAATACCATAATGTGGACATAAGTTTGGAAATTGTGAAATTTGAATGAAAGTTGTCAACTTGTGTAGTAAGGTAGGACTTTGAAGCTAGAATGATTTAATTATGATTTGTGTTGTTTGATGATGCTTGGATTGTTGTTGTTGATGTAATTTGAGCCGAGCTAAGTCTCGGGGGTGTTAGATTTGTAAGGGAGATCTTTGCGCCGAAATTTCGGTAGACAAAAATCAAGTTAATGGAAATCTTAAGCCCAAGGATCTCTAATTGGTAACTTTGACCATTTGCAGATTCTGGACGAAACGGGATTTGATTTTAAGGAGAGCATAAGACGTATTTAAGGTATGTAAAGCTTCCTACTCCTTCGTTAGGCATGTCTTAGTATGTTAGGCAAGTATTGGAACCTCCGGAGCATTTCTGCTCCTCGAAACCCGATCTACGAAACGGCTACTATTCACTCAATTCAATTGAAGCCTAAAGGCTCTATTTTGGCTAGAATGTAATCCAAAGTCCGAAACCTACCGAAATGCGATCGGGTCATTTCGAAATCATTATGTATGATCCTTTGGCCTCTAATTGTTCGTAAATTATGTTCGCCGCCTCGACTCGATCCGAGGTGGGCCCGCTAACCTCGAGATGCCCTAGTTGTCTTATTAGGCTCTCCGTTGAATAAAGTTTGATATGAAACCTTCGGATTGGAACCTCCTCCTAGGAGATATGTTTTGAATGTTAAGATATGCTAATCTACGTTTTGAGCTATACTTACCATTTTGGAAACATTTTGTGAACTGAATATTCGTATTAACTATGTATTTGATTATGTTATGCTAAAAATTGATTTATGATATCATTATGTTTTGAAAGGCCATTTTGAAACATATTTTTGCATCTGTATGCTCACGACTCCTCGTGCCTTATTTTGACTTCGTTCACCGGTTCCGGGCCGGTTATGATTCGTGCGCCCTATGATAATTCGGCCGTATCTTTGTGTTACGGTTCCGAGGCCTTGCCATAGGGCCGGGTTCCGCTTGGAGTTATCTTTGTGATATGGCTAGTGATGCGATACGCTCACTTATGTTCGTGTCCTTTTGTGTTCGGAGATGTACGGAGATTTGAAACCTTCGGTGTTATCTTGTGTGTGGCGCCGGCGTCGGAGTGGCGACCACGTTCTTGAGCGTTTGCATGATTTCGTTTGCATTATGTATATGTATATGATTTGATACGAATTTTGACATGCGATTTGTATTCCCGTTTATATTCGGTATGCTTTCAGTTTTGGCCCATATTTCTGTACTCCGTGCTTTATATACTCAGTACATATTTCGTACTGACCCCCTTTCTTCGGGGGCTGCGTTTCATGCCCGCAGGTACAGACGTTGGTGTTCCTCCTCAGTAGGCCACATTTCTGCTATCTTGGACTGCTCCATCTGATTCGGGGCTTACTTTTTGGTATATAATTCTGTTACATACACTCTTATGTATGTTTGATCTATTTGGGTACGGCGGGGCCCTGTCCCGTCATATGATTCTGTCCTTTTGTCTAGAGGTCTGTGGACATAGTATGTGGGTCGTGCCTACTTTCGTATGACTGTGTTTGTATACTGTTGTATAGGGCGATTCCTTTCGCCGCGGCGGCCGGTCCGCATTTGTATATGATATTTTGTTGGCGGCGGCCGGTCCGCATATGTATATGATATTCGTGGCCCCTGTGTGGCCTTTGTTGGTATTTTTGCGTGCGGGGTTATTTTGGGTTAGTCCATAAAACAAAGGAATCTGCCGAAATTTTTTCTGGAAATTATCTAAGTTTGAAATATAGCCTTACCGGCTTTTGTTATAAATATTTGAACTGGTTAGTTATGATCTGAGTTTGCGTTGGATAGATAGGTTCGGGTGCTCAGATCGGGCACTAGTCACGGCCACGGGGTTGAGACATCTACAAAAAGAAGATTTGTCTTAAGAAACCCAAGATATTTATCTGAGGACGATATTGACAACTTCAATTACGATGATTAAGGATATTGTGATTTTAATTATATTTTTAATTTATGGTGGTGTCATTAATTTGAAGAAAATTAGTATGTTTAGTTTTGTATTTATTCTTATATTTTATATTGACAAACATCATATACATAAAATTATATGCTCAAATTTTTATAGAAAACACAAAGAAACTAGTGCATAAGAAGTTCCGATTACATAACACATTAAAAAGCCATAGAAAATACATAATACATAAAAAGCCATAGAAAATACATAATAAATAAAAAGAGCAACTACTAAAAACAAAAACAAAATACATAGGAAATAATAAACCTAACTGAAAATGCAACATTTCAATATTACTAACAACAACAAGAGACTACAAATCATCCTCAAAAATTTCAATTTCTCTTTCAAATAATTTGTCTCTCGTTGAGAGTCTCTAAGATTATCCTTGAAGAAACTCTTTTTCTCTTCCAATTCTTTTAGCAACAACTCAAGAAGTTCAATTTTTTCTAGAGCTTCCCTAAGTTGACTGTCACGCCCCAAACCTAGGCCTGGACGTAACATAGCACCCGGTGCCTGACTACATGTGACTGAGCGAACCAACTGGCTGACTGAATCAACATGTATTATCATAACATACTGAATGCGAAAAAATAAACTAACACATACTGATATACTCAGAGTCTGAATGAATAAATAACTGAAAGTGCGGAAGTACTGAACAAAGTCTGAAGTATAACAAAGTTGCCAACATGGCTAACATACAAGGCTGTGACTCTGACTGACTACTCTAGTCTATGAAACCTCTAATGAAGTACTGAAAACTGACTGTTTACCGGGACAAGGCCCCCAGCATACCTAACTATCTATAACTGCTATAAAGATTGTAAATAAATGATAAGGCCTCGAAAGAACTAGGGCACACCAATCAGCTGATACTGGAGAACCTAGCGAGAAGATGCGTCGTCCTGTAAATCATTATCTGCATCGCGAGATGAAAGCCCGGGGCAAAAAAGGACGTCAGTACTTTTGAATTGCACTGGTATGTAAAGCAACTGAAAGAAAGAACTGTAAGTGGGGTGCTTGGGAAAGGGAAGCCCAATAAATAAACAGGTAATAAATGTTGATACTGAAATTGATTGTAAACTGAAATGAACAAGAGAAGTGGAGTTATGAGTACTCCCTGTTCTGCATCTAAATCCCCTATTTCCTGTATTTATGTGTGGGGCCTTGGCCCAATAATAAATACACAAAACTATGCCCTTGGCCAAGTAAGTGCGTCAGCTTATGGCCTTGGCCAAGTATAAGTATACATGAGACTATGCCCTTGGGAAAAAATACAAGAATTGCCCTTGGGAAAAACACGAGGTTGGCCCTTAGGCAGAATGCAAGAGTTCAATATTCAACAATTATTATTAAAGAACTGAGACTCCTGGAATAATGAACATTACTGAACAAAGACATGTATTCTAGAACTAATTATGAGACCTGAAGCCTTAACCATTTCTAAGCATAATGAGTTTCTAGACCGAGACTCATGGGTATAAAAAACGAGTCTATTTAGATTACGTTCTGAGTTCACAACGTTCGGAATCAAAGTCATGAACAAAATATGAAACTAGAGAATAGAGTTTCTGTAACTATTCATGGGACTAGAGCACAACTATAACTCTGAGGCAAATCGTAATAGTCAATAAACCGTATCGTAGGGAGAATTATTAACATTCCTAAATGTAGAGAGTTAGCCTCATATACCTGTAATTGCTCTAATCTCATGAACTAGTTTGTTTTTTTGAAGAAGAACACCCAAACCCTAGCTTAAATCACTTGAGAAGGATTACCTTGGAAATCCTATGTTTTCTTTTGAGAATCATGTTAAGAATAATGCATTTAGTGCTAGGATTGATTAAGAATCGTAGAGATGTTCTTACCTTGATGTAGGGCGGTTGAGAGGAGAGAAAATCGTCCTTGAAGGGTTTCTACGTAGTTAGAATGTCTGACAAACGAATTTTCAAGTTAAGTGTTGAATTTATAGGATGGGGCCTTTTGGACCCCCTGGCTCGCTGAGCTTAGCCTATAGCATGACTATGTTGTGCTTTGAGTTGAGCTCAGCCAGCTTATCTGTCCAAAATGTACCTAGAAAAATTTCAAGAATTTTCTCATTTTGGTCACTACACCTCGTTAAGCTTAACCTATGGCATGACTATGTTGTGCTGCTTTGAGTTGAGCTCAGCGAGCTTCTAGGTCCATTTCACACTTAGTCAAAATTTTACGTTTTTCAATTTATCCGAAAACATTCAGTAAAATGGGCATAACTTTTTATATAGAAATTTGTTTGAGCTCCACCTTATATGGATGGAAAACTATTTCAAAGGGCTACAACTTTCATTTTTTAAGTTTCCTCAAATTCCAACGGATCTTCACAAAATCTTCTTTGGAAGACAGACGTATTCAAAACTTAGCCTATTCTATCGAATCTTAACCACCTCACTATCTGTGTTGATTCCAAAGCAATTGTTTCCACCCATACTGTCACGACCTAAATCGCTTAGTTGTGCGGGCACCTACCATTTCCCACCTTGGTAGGTGAACCCTTCCCTTACCCAACATACAAACTATAAATGCGGAAGAACAATGTAAATAATAATAAATATCAATATCAATTAAAAGAGAATAAGTGTGGAATACATCTCCTACCAAAGGCATCTGGTCTAAGTCAACACAAGAGCTACTAATAAACACATAGGTCTGAATATATAACAAGAACTATCTGAATGTTTCCATACAAGGCTCAAAACATTAAAAGGAATATTGTCTGGAAATAGATGACAAGTATACGAAGAATGGAAACTCAGGCTGCAGATCTGGAAGTAGCTCACCCTAAGTCTCCAATAACATCGTCTCAGGAAACACTCTCGAGGATTCGAAATAGAACCTGTCACACACTCGACACCCCGAAAAGGAGTGTAATAAGGTATCATCAGTACAAACAACATGTACTGAGTAGGCATCGTAGGCCAACAACAGTTAGCTAACATATATAAAGGAAGAGACTGAAGAATAGACATGGTCACAATCAAGTATAGACACAACACAGTCTAAGCATAAGAACACAAGTACAGAAGGATCAAATCGCCTAATTATATCCTATGGTGAAGCACCTAAACACAAGTCTGCCAAGTTTCCCACGATTCCTCAGAATAACCACAAACACTAGTACAACCAACAATAGATCTCCATAACCTCAAGTCATAGCCTAGGAGAAAGTCTATAATCCTCATGTCTATCAATCCCTAAGTATGTATTAATCAGGCACATGATAACTCAAGTAATTAATCAACCAAGGAAATCAATGCGGAAACGCACCTTGCAATATAATAAGTACAATAACCAAATTAGAGATTTTGATGGATGTAATATGAATACACGTGTGATGCAATACAATGCAATGATACATACATGCTCCGGGCGGAATACCTCCATGCCTAGACAATCATGACCCATGGGGACCCGCGAAGTCCATGTACCTACTGCGGCGTATAGTGTGTGTGTATACATATATATATATATATATATATGTTGCGGAGCGTGCAACCCGGTCTAATGTATGTATATGTTGCGGAATGTGTAACCCGATCCAATATATGTATATATTGCGGAACGTGCAACCTGGTCTAATATATGTATATGTTGCGGAACGTGCAACCCGGTCCAATATATGTATATGAGTATGAATGCATGAATGATATTAATGTCAATAAGAATCAATCAATACCAAGCGTGCCACACATGGACACATATCACAATATCACAAATAAATCACAATAAGGCAACAAGCCACAATCAAACAACAATACCAAGCTCAACTCGTATCAGAGTATCATGAAATATGAGAATGAGTATACTACATAATATCAATGAATAATGACAACATATCAAATCAATCGTGCCATACATGGACACATCTCTCGATAGCAGTAATAAGTCAAGTTCTTTCCTCTATATAAGATAATACTCAATAAGTGAGGGTTAGCAATTTCACAATCATGATGAATGTGTAACCCGGTCCAATATATGTATATGTTGCGGAACGTGCAACCTAGGATAATATATGTATATGTTGCGGAACGTGCAACCCGATCCAATATATGTATATGTTGCGGAACGTGCAACCCGGTCCAATATATGTATATGAGTATGAATGCATGAATGATATTAATGCCAATAAGAATCTATCAATACCAAGCGTGCCACACATGGACACATATCACAATATCACGAATAAATCACAATAAGGCAACAAGCCACAATCAAACAACAATACCAAGCTCAACTCGTATCAGAGTATCATGAAATATGAGAATGAGTATACTACATAATATCGATGAATAATGACAACATATCAAATCAATCGTGCCACACATGGACACATCTCTCGATATCAGTAATAAGTCAAGTTCTTTCCTCTATATAAGATAATACTCAATAAGTGAGGGTTAGCAATTTCACAATCATGATAAGATGACTCAATATCAAGTCTAATATCTGTCACGCCCCAAATCTGGAGTTGCGTGACCGGCACTCGATGCCAACCAGGCCCAAGCGAACCACTCTAAGTCTGAAACTCTGGGGAAGTAAACCCCCCAGCTTAAACTGATAATTCCTACCTGCACACAGGCAATACCAACAAGCCGCAATCTAGAGATATATAAATACGTCGTCTCATCCGAAATGATATACGCACACACCCAAAATATATATATATATATATATATATATATATATATATATATATATATATATATATATATATATATATACACACACACACACACAAATGAGCCAGTCGACAAGGCTGCTATGATCATACAGAGCCAACAGTACCCAAACAGATCTATACGAGCCGGCAAGGCTATCACACAGACATATTATGTACGGTGATTCGTCTACAAGCCTCTAGGGAGGGTGTGACTATACCATACAATCTGTAATAAAACATGAGAGACTCCAAGGACCTGACAACTCCGACCAAAAGGGAGCTCACCAATCAGCTGATGTCAACTCCGGCCTACTGGGGAGGCCTATCAATCTGTCGATCGGTACCTGCAGTATGAATGCAAAGCACCCCGACAAAAGGGACGTCGACGAACAATGTACCGAGTATGTAAGGCAAGATAACCACTGAAATGAAATAACAAGCTGTGCTCCGGATATCTCAAGAAAGCATCTGGAGGTACTCTACCTGGGTTGCCTCTCATCTGAGGCAAGATAACATAATCTATCGATATAACTCCGTGACTCGAAAGTCAGGCATAGGTGACTCCATGACTCATAGGCCAAGTATAATCAACTCCATGACCCGTATGTCAGGTATAATCAACTCCATGACCCGTAGATCAGGTATGTGCATCTCCGTGACCCTTCGGTCAGGCAACAACTCCATGACCCGTAGGCCAGGCGATAACTCCATGACCCGTAAGCCAGGCGATAACTCCATGACCCGTAGGCCAGGCTTATACATATAATGATAACTCGAAGGCAACATAATAGTCTATAAACAACATATACACTAGTTATACCTTCCATCATTCTGTCATCTTACATAACTTGACTATTCTTATACCCGTCCTTAACTTAAGAAAGTTATCGCAATAGGGTTATAGTCTTCATAAATAGCACATCTTGGTGCGAATAGTCAAAGGTGGCTCAATAGTAGAAATCATGCCAATGAAAAGAAGGAATAGCCTTAACATACCTTTCGATGGCCTTAGCCACTTAACATTTATCCTTTCAAGCTCGTAAATCTACATGTAAACTATCCATATTATCATTAGACTCAATATCATACACATGTCTCAAGCATCCAAATGAAATCTTTTTAAAATCTGTCGAAATTCGGGCATCATCTCCCCTGTTTATATGCCTAGCCCAAAATTATAATCCAGCAACCAACAAAAATAATAACAATACCAACATCAACCACAATACTATCAACACCAATAGGTTCCATAAAACATCCCACACGATATTTTCAAATTTCTCAACTAACCATAACCATATCCACAATACCATAATCAAGGAATTATATTTAATTTAATCTCAAATTAGTCCAAAATCTCCTCTCAAGTTCCCCTCAAGGCCGTCAACTTCAATTCAACACTTTATGATTTTTCTCCTATGATTCTTTCCTCTCTAAGAATTGCTAAACCTTTACATCATCTCAATCATGTAAATAATAGGAAGAACATACCTTATAGTAGAAGAACTTCACTTTATTCACCCCTTTCCAAGACCAAGTTCATCACCACTTTGAAGAGAAACAAAAACAATTACCTTCCATGGATTATCCTTGGGGTTTTGATGTTGGTATTCTCTCTTAATACTATGGAAAGGTTATGTAAGATTATGGAAGGTTATAGAGGATTATGGAATATTATGGAAGATTATGGAAATTTATGGAGAGTTATGGAACCCTCAAGAGCTCTCTAGAACTCTTTAGAAGTGTGGTGAATGAAAAGATGATGAAAAATGATGGGTTAGAGGGATATTTATAGGTGGTTTGGGTCGGGTACTGTAGCAACCCGGGTACTGTAGCAGTCCCTTTCTGCTCTGTCGGCTTAAATTGTAACGTCCATAATTCTCTACTCTGATGTCCTATCGATGACCAGTTTGTTGTGTTGGAAACTAGACTCGACGTAATTCATTTTAGGCTTTTGTTTCACTTCAAAACACTTCATATGCTAAGAAATATTCTTCCCTCAAGTTGGACCAAAATTTTCACGCAAAACTTCATCCATCCTTTCTTCAAAGTCGTACCACTCCATTTCTTCCACTTATTTCCTTATGAAACCTTCCGATAAACCTTATCTACATCCTTCACTCATTAAATATACTTAATAATGCTTGCTTCTTACACTCCATAGTGGTTTTGCTTAACCATAACTCAATGTACTTATGTTTCAATATTGATAAGTGCTTCTTCGAAGATACGGGGTGTAACAATATCACACAGGTGGCAATAAGCCAATAGATCACAACAAGGCGACAAGCCCAAAATCAAACAACAATACCAACCTAGGTAATCCATCCGAACTTCATACCTAAAGGCGTAACATGCTTTCTCCAACAATCACTAACTCTACATATTCTTGGCTAACCGAAGTCTAATAATAAGGTAAGCCGTAGCCTACCTGGCAGCCAAGCAGGAGCCACGAACAATCAAACCTTTGCCTTGCCTTTTTGGAGAGCCTCCAAGTACTCAAAGTCTATCCATAATCGAACTTTAAGTTAGAATAAGGAAGAACGATACCCATATTGCTATACTATCCTTCAAATAAAAAAAATTATGGAAAAAGGGCGAAAACGGGCCCACAAGGGAAAAACGAGTATTTCAATGGTGAAACTGGTAACCCAACATTCTAGAAGTTCAGTTCTACTCTTCAATTATTAAATTAACTCAAAAATAGATCGATTTCACCATTAAAGTCAAAAACCCCAATTTCACAATTAGAGAACTTACCCTCAAGAGAAATCGAGTTGAAACCTCCTCAAATCATCTCAAAGGTTCTTAGGAATAATAAATGAAGGGATAGGAAATGAAGGGTTTTAACTTGGCAACAAATAGGATTCTGCTCCACGTCATCTGCTGCAGTGATCACGATTCCGCTACAGCAGGCCTGCGCCAGTGGTTAGCCATTCGCCATCACGAGTCCGCCACAACTGACTACCAACTGCTGTGGAGACTCACCATAATTCCCTCCCCCTCACCATAGCGGACTAGGCCCTCACTGTGGCGGAGGACACCATACACTAGAATTTCCCTGATTTTTCACTAACTCAATCCCGAAATTTGACAATCACCCGAGACCTCACAGATACAAACCATACATGCATTCACACATAAAAACAAGCTACGTACACACTCGGGGTCTTAGAATTTCCAACGAAAATCTATTTGACCGGGTCAACACCCAATGGCTAAAGATCAACTTACCTACCAATAATCCAAAATGCTCTCGAGTGCCTCGAAAATCAAACTGAACATCCCACCAAGTCATAACAGACCATCCAAACCTATCAGAATCGACAGATTTCCAAAAAAGGTCTGTTTAACTGAAAGTCAACTATTGGTCATACGTTTTTCACTTTAAGGCTCTATTTCACATAAATCATCGTAAAACTCGCTCGACTACCGCGGGAACTGTACCACCTATCCCTACGGATCAAAATCGTACTAACAAGGCTCGAGAAAGGGTCAATGAGGGTAAATGAGTCGAAAGTGCAATAACAACCATACGGGTCATTACACATACTCATCCCAATAGTACTTCGCATGTCTAAAATATCACATACTCATTTAACAACTCCACACCTAATCTAAATTTACGGGATGTTACATTATCTCCCCTTTGGGATTATTCGTCCTCAAATGATTGTTCGGGTTGTAACTGCGGCTAACTTTGGATCATAAACGTGACTGATGGGAACATATGGACACTGAACTAACATAAGTACAAGAATACTAGACTAAATGAATATTGAACTGCATGAATACTAAACTGAGTGTGTAAGGAATGACTGGATGCCAAACTGAATGAATGCTTAACTGATTGAGTACTGGGACATGGAGATTTTAACTTAAAGTCTGAATACAAAGCTGACATGAATATCTGAGAGCTGAACTGACATGAATATCCGAGTACTGGAAATATGAATGTTATAACATAAGATCTGAATACTGGAAACGTGAATGTCTTGACATGAGATCTGAATACTGGAAACGTGAATGTTATATCATGACACTGAGTGTACGGCGACCAACTCTGGTGGAAATTTTAGCTCGAAAGCCACTTTATTGGTCCTTTGTAGGATCCTGTATGATATAATATATATGGGTCTAAGCTTCCCTTTTCTTCTCAAATTGCATGACATTTTTTTATAGGCAAAACTTTTAAGACCCAATCATTAACATGAAACTTTGAATCTCTGCGCCACACATCTGAATAGGACTTCTGGCGACTCTTAGCCGCTTTCAAATGCTCCTGAATCAATTTTTTCCATAGCTTGATGGACCAATTCTAGCCCTTGCAATTCTTCTTTACTAACTTCATACCAACTAATAGGTGATCTACAATTTCCCCCATACAGGGCTCTAAATGGTGCCATATTGATACTGGCATGAATCCTATAATTAGAAACAAACTCAATGAGGGGAAAAAGATCATCCCAATTACCTTTAAAGTCTAGGACACATCTTTCTCAACCTATCTTCGAGCATCTGGATAGTGGGCTCTGCCTGAATATCTGGCTGAGGATGGAAAGTTGCACTGAGATTTACCCTTATGCCTATTCCTTTCTAAAAGGACTTCCAAAGTTGTGAACATGATACCACAATCTGAAATAATGGACATTGGAGTCCTATGAAATCTGGCGACTTCCTGAATATACAACTTAGCATAGTCTTCTATTGAATCGGTGGTCCTTACTAGCAAAAAGTGCGCCAACTTAGTATGCTGCCCGACAATCACCCAAAAAGAATCATGCTTTCAAAATGATCAAGGAAACCTGTTATAAAGTCCTTGTTAATCATCTCCCACTTCGACACGGGAATATCAATATTTTGAGCCAACCCACCGGGCTACTGATGCTTGGGGTTTACTTGCTGACATTTGGACACTTGAGATCATGGTACATCTTTGTGGAACTTAGGTGAATGGAATACCTGTAATTGTGTGCTTCTGCCATGATCCTCTCCCTAAGTCCATCCACATCTAGAATACATAGTCTGCCTTGGTATCTTAAAGTACCATCATCTCACCCTTATTTGAAAGTCGTAGTCTTATATTTGTGAATCCCCTCCTTTATCTGTTGTAATTCAGGATCACTAAACTACTTCTCTTCACCTCAACTGCTAAATAGGAATAAGCTCTGTTCTGGACAAAAATCCCACCATCTTTGAGTTCAAAAGTTGGACTCCAAGGTTTGCCAAACGATGAACTTCTCTTACCATGATTATCTTATCTACCTCGACATGGGCTAAACTCCCCATACTTAATTTTTTTTTTATATAATTCCTGAAATACTCATAACATTCTTTGTGTGGTAAGTCTTAAACCAACACCCTGAATATAAAGTCTCATGCAATGGCACTCCCCTTGTGACACATAAATGGGCATGATCTTATAGCTTTTCTGTGATCGCTTATTTGATAATAACTGACCTTGGCACAAGTCAATCGACGATCATTCTACAAACTTCGCGTTTCTTTGAACACACGAGACACATTCCTTATGGAGGCTATCTCATTATGCCCTCATTACTAAACTGAGGTTCTTCATATGTCATGCTAACGCTTCAGTTTTCAAATACTCAACTGGACTTACTAACGATGCACACATCTCTCCCGTAGACCAAAGGTTAAGGTATTATACTTGCGAATCCTTCTCTGTTGTTTGGATCTGAACAACTTTCTTTATCTTCTACAATTCTTTGCACTTTACGTCAGTGACGACTCATCTTTCGACTCACTTCTGAGCAACCTCCCTTACTAGGAAAAAATGAATTACTTATATGGACTGAAAACTAATGTATTAGTAACTAACATATTCCGTATTAACAACTTAACTTGCTCCTACTGTCAGTCTTAGGGAAAATCATTTTTTTCCTCATCTGTTGTTTGCTCTCATACTGCTTAGCTAATTTTCTTCTTCTACTGTCATGGTACTTCAGGTTTAACTTAAACTCGTTAGGTTCTAACACGCATTCAGTGTATTCCAACTGTTACCCACTCACTAGTGTTAACCTAACTAAGGATATCAAATCGTACCTCTACTAGCTCTGCTGAAATTGCTAATTCACTGTATGTACTCAATACTCACTATTCTTCTACTAACCACCTGCTAGCATCACGTTCTCTGATTTTTCACTCAATACTAAAGTGAAGCATAATATTATTTCTAACTTTCCTGATCATCTGACCCTATTCTACAGTCATATACTATCTTTCCTGAATGTTCTACATAGATCAAACTTAGGGCAATTATGTCTCTCTTAAATAAAAGATTGAGATACCTAACCCCAAACTTTCTATACACTTTAAAATCATGTCAACCTATACACATCTAGGGTAAACACTTAATCACTTAACCTAAGATGGAGCTATCACATCTTCTTATCTCATAGTAGTATCTACTTCTGGTAGTAACTTACCAACATCGTACTCTCTGGTTCTGATATGAATAAACTAAAACTATTCCCAGAAATTTAACATCGTTTGCTCGTGGTTTTCATGTCGTACACCATCTCTTTTACTCATTTGTGTAGGCCGTACTAGCATATCCTTATTTTGCAATACCAAAACATTTTAGAACCATAGATGACTCGCCCATAGACTCTTTTCTATTCAAAATCGAGGTAATCAATTTATGATCCCCTGTGGCTAAAAATATAACATGTTGCCACGTGGGGTCTTACATTAGAGCTATAATCATCATACCTCTGGCTACGTCTGAGGATGCCCCTGAGTCCTGACAACCTGCTAGAGCATATAAGCGGTTCCGACCTCTACCTTTAATATCTTGTCTTACTGAAGGACAATCATTTAGATAATGACTCTGCTGACCGCATCCAAAGCAACCATCTAAGCCTGAACGACACACTCTTGCGTGCCTCCTACCACATTTGTATCACGTAGGGTGCTTAGGACCTTGGTGGCCCACACTGACCTGTGGCTATGAGTTTGTCGCTCTGAAATCTCGATACTTCTGATTAAACTTGGACCTCAGGACTGGTGCATTGGCTGTAGAAAGAGCAAGTCTTAACAACCCATTCTTAAAGAACTGCTTGTTTCCACCTTCATGAGATTCCCCATGGTTGAGTTACCTATGGACGTAGCTCTGTTGAAAAATTCCCTGTCTTCCTCTTTCTGCAGCTTCTCCTCTTCTTGCATTCTGTCCTCATTACCTTCGGTACCCTGTTCCGCTGATGGGCAATCCTTCAGATAGTGACCCTTCTGGCCACACCCAAAGTACCCATAAATGCCTAAGTGGCACACCTCTTAGTGTCTCTTACCACACTTGCTGCAGATAGGATTTTGAAAGCCCTTTTTTCTTATACTGGCCTGGGCTGGAACACCAGTGATAAATGGAGCAGGCCTTGATGACCTACTGTCAAAAAACTGTCTAATTCTATCTTTCTACATTCCTTCAGGGTTAAAGTTACTCGCAAATCCATGGTCCCTGGAGTGAACTCCCAAAGTCTGAGAGTCCTTCTCTGGGGTAGCATCAGTGGCAGCAGTTTAGCTCGTAGATGCCTTTCTATTAGTAGACATTTCTGGAAAGAACGAAATACGCATGAGTTAGAAGAATTCCTAAAGGCATAGCTCTAATTGCACGATCTAAAGTATGAAAGAAATGAGATAATCCTGAATGTCTTGGTAGTTAACCATTTATATGCGTGACCGGCACACACATATAAAGGAAACTCCACTGGACAAGGCTTCATAGACTCCCTTGGACACTTGAACCTAGTGCTCTGATACCAAGCTTTGTCACGCCCCGAACCTGGGCCAGTTCATAACACGGCACTCGGTCCCTGACTACAAGTGACCAAGCGAACCAACTGACTAGCTGAATCAACATGAGGTATCATAACATACTGAATGCGAAAAACTAAACTAACACATAGTAATATGCTGAAAGCTTGAATGAATAAATAACAGAAAGTGCGGAAGTACCTAACAAAGTCTGAAGTATAACAAAGTTGCCAACTTGGCTAACATACAATCCTGTGACTCTAACTGACTGCTCTAGTCTATGAAGCCTCTAATGAAGTACTAAAAACTGACTGCTTACTAGGACAAGTCCCCCAACATACCTGACTATCTATAAATGTTATAAAGATCGTAAATAAATGATAAGGCCTCGAAAGAACTGGGGCTCACCAATCAGCTGATACTGGAGATCCTAGCGAGCAGATGCGTCGTCTTATAAATTGTTACCAGCATTGCGAGATGCAGGCCCCGGGCAAAAGGGACGTCAGTAAATTTTGAATTTCACTGGTATGTTAAGCAACTGAATAATAAATGCCGAAATTGTAAAAATGAAATGAACAAGAGAAGCGGAGTTACGAGTACTTCCTGTTATGCATCTGAATCCCCTATTTTCCTATATTTATGTGTGGGGCCCTGGCCCAATACTAAATGCCCAAAACTATGGCCTTGGCCAAGTAAATGCGTTAGTCTATGGCCTTGGCCAAGTATACGTATACATGAGACTCTGCCCTTGGGCAAAAATACAAGATTTTCCCTTGGGCAAAATATAAGGGTGGCCCTTGGGAAAAATGCAAGAGTTCAATATTCAACAATTATTATTAAAGAACTGAGACCCCTGGAATAATGAACATTACTGAACTGAGACATGTATTCTAGAACTGATTATAAGACTTGAAGCCTTAACTGTTTCTAAGCATACTAAGTTTCTAGACTGAGACTCATGGGTATAAAACACGTGTCTATTTAGATTACATTCTAAGTTCACAACGTTCGAAATGAAAGTCATGAACGAAATACGAAACTAGAGAATAGAGGTTCTACAACTATTCATGGTACTAAAGCACAATTATAACTCTAAGGCAAATTGTAATAGTCAATAAACCGTATCGTAGGGAGAATTATCAATATTCCCAAACATAGGGAGTTAGCCTCACATACCTGTAATTGCTCCAATCCCACGAACTAGTTTGCTTCTCTGACGAAGAACACCCAAAACCCTAGCTTGAATCACTTGAGAAGGATTACCTTGGAAATCCTATGTTTTCGTTTAAGAATCATGTATTTAGTGCTAGGATAGATTAAGAATCATAGAGATGTTCTTACCTTGATGTGGGGGCTTTAAGAGGAGAGAAAATCGTCCTTAAGAGGTTTTCTACGTAGTTGGGATGTCTGACAAATGAATTTTCGAGTTAAGTGTTTAATTTATAGGATGGGGCATTTTGGACCCCCTGGCTCGTTGAGCTTAGCCTATAACATGACTATGTTTTGCTTTGAGTTGAGCTCAGTGAGCTCACCTGTCCAAAATGTATTTAGAAAAAATTTCAGGAATTTTCTCCTTTTGGTCACTACACCGCATTGTGCTTACCTTATGGCATGACTATGTCGTGCTTTGAGCTGAGCTCAGCGAGCTCCTAGGTCTATTTCACACTTAGTCAAAATTTCACGTTTTTCTACTTTGCCGACAGCGTTCAGTAAAATGGTCATAACTCTTTTTACAGAGATTTGGTTATGCTCCAACTTTTATGGATAGAAAGGTATTTCAAAGGGCTACAACTTTCATGTTTTAAAATTTCTAAAATTCCCAACGGATCTTCACGTAATCTGGATGGAAGACAAACGTATCAAAAACTTAGCCGATTCTATTGAATCTTAAGCACCTCACTATCCGTCTTGATTCCAAAACAACTATTTCCATCCATACTCATCCCGATAGTACTTTACATATCTAAATATCACATTAATACTCATTTAACACCTCCACACCTAATCCGGAAGCAACATGTGGTATCATAACATACTGAATGCAAAAAAATAAACTAACACATACTGATATCTTTGAAAGTCTGAATGAATAAATAACTGAAATTACAGAAGTATTAAACAAAGTCTGAAGTATAACAAAGTTGCCAACATGGCTAACATACAAACCTGCGACTTTGACTGACTACTCTAGTCTATGAAGCCTCTAATGAAGTACTGAAAACTGACTGTTTACCAGGACAAGACCTCCAGCATACCTGACTGTCTATAACTGCTATAAAGACTTTAAATAAATGAGAAGGCCCCAAAATAACTGGGGCTCACCAATCAGCTGATACTGGAGATCCTAACGAGTAGATACATCCTCCTGTAAATCGTTACCTGCATCACGAGATACAGGACCTGGAAAAAAGGGATGTCAGTACATCTAAATTGCATTGGTATATAAAGCAACTGAAAGTAAGAACTATAAGTGGGGTGCTTAAGAAAGGGCATCCCAATAAATAAACTGGTAATAAATGTTGAAACTGAAACTGCAAACTGAAATGAACAAGAGAAGTGAAGTTATAAGTACTTTCTGTTATGCATCTGAATCCCCTATTTTTCTGTATTTATGTGTGGGGCCTTGGCCCAATAATAAATGCACAAAACTACGGCCTTGGCCAAGTAAGTGCATCAGTCTATGGCCCTAGCCAAGTATACGTATACATGAGACTATGCCCTTGGGAAAAAATACTAGAGCTGCCCTTGGGCAAAATACAAGGGTGGCCCTCTGGCAAAATGCAAGAGTTCAATATTCAACAATTATTATTAAAGAACTGAGATCCCTGGAATAATGAAAATTACTGAACTGAGACATGCATTCTAGAATTGATTATGAGACCTAAAGCCTTAACTATTTCTAAGCATCGGGTTTTGGGTTTCTACACAGAGATTCATGGTATAATACACGAGTCTAGTTAGATTACGTTCTAAATCCATATGGTCCTTTAATGATTGTCCTGGTTGTAACTACGGCTAACTCTGGATGACAAATGTGGCTAATGGGAACATGTAGACACTAAACTGGCATAAGTACAAGAATACTAGACTGTATGAATACTGAACTGCATGAATACTGAACTGAATGAGTACGGAACTGACTGGATACCAAACTAAATGAATGTTGAACTGATTGAGTCTTTGGGGACATGGAGATTATAGCTTAAAGTTTGAGTGTTGAACTGATATGAATATTTGAGTACTGGAAACATGAATGTCATAACATAAGATCTAAATATTGGAAACGTGAATAGTGTGACATGAGATCTGAATATTGGAAACGTGAATGTTATAGCATGACACTGAGTGTACGACGACCAACTCTGGTGGAAATTTTAGCTCATAAGCCACTTGATCGGTCCTTCGTAGAATCCTGTATGGTAATATATATATATATATATATATACACACACATATATATATTCCCATTTCTTCTCAAATTGTATGATGCTTTTCATAGGCAAAACTTTCAAGAAACTCCCAATCATTAACATGAATCTCTGAATCTCTGCGCAGCACATCTGAATAGGACTTCTGGCGACTCTTATTCGCTTTCAAATGCTCCTGAATCAAATTTAACCTTTTTTTTCCCGTAGCCTGATGGAAAAAGTCCGATCCTAGAAATTCTACTTCGCCCACTTCGAACCAACCGATTGGTGAGCTACATCTCTGTTCATACAGAGTTTCGTACGGTGCCATCTAGATACTAGAATGATAGCTGTTATTATATGCAAATTCAATGAGAGGTAAGTGATCATCCCAATTACCTTTGAAATCCAGAACACATGCCCTCAACATGTCCTCAAGATTCTGAATAGTGCGTTCCGCCTGACCATCTGTTTGAGGATGAAAAGTTATACTGAGGCCTACTCTTGTGCCTAATCTCTTCTGAAAGGACTTCCAAAAATTTGTTGTGAACTGCGCACCACAATCTGAAATGATGGACACTGGAGTCCCATGCAATCTAACAATTTTCTGAATATGTAACTTGGCTTGATCTTCTGCTGAATCTGTGGTCTTCACTAGTAAAAAGTGCATTGATTTGTTAAGTCGATCTACAACCACCTAATCAAAGCATGCTTTCAAAATGAGCTGGATAATCCTGTTATAAAATCCATATTTACCATCTCTACTCACGAATAGGTGTATTATGTGGTAAAACACTGGGCTTTCTGCTGCTCGACTTTCACTTGCTGACAATTCGTACACTTGGCCACAAAGTCTACGACGTTCTTTTTCATGTCGTTCCACCAATAAATCTCCTTGAGATCATGATACATCTTTATGGAACCTAGGTGTCATGACCCAACCCGCCATGACTGGCACCCACACTAACTCCTAGTGGGCGAACCAACACATAAGTCATCTATTCATTCAAGTCTGTTTTTATATTAACCAATTCAATCAGTTATTACTCATTCAAGCACAAGATAATCAAAATAAGTCACGCCATAAAACAATGAAGTAAATGCGGAAGTCCTAACTATTACAAACCTAAAATCCGAAAGTCACCGTACAAGGACTCTAATCTAAAACATGTCTAAGGAATGTAATCTGTCTAAATAAATGACCAACAATGTCCGAAATAGAAATAGACATCATAAAAGAAGATCTTCGGGCGGCCTGGCATGGATAGAAGCTCACCCTAAATCTGTCAGAAATGGCCTCAACGCTAGATATGAGGACGGGTAGCAGTCTCTGGATCACAATCTGCACTCAAAAGAATGCAGCAAAGTAGTATCAATATAAACACTATGTACCGGTAGATATCATAGGCCTACTAAGATTAGTATCATGCATGCATCATAAAATCAATAAAATAGACAAGTCAGCCAACAACACGAAATCAGTAATCCAACAATAAGTCAACCAGGGATATTACGAATCAAGTCATCCAAAGATATCAAGAACCAAATCAACAGAAACAACAAACGGGAACAAGTCCACCAATAATAACCATAAACTTGTTGTACACACATGCTAACTGATGTCATTGCTCAGTAGTCATGACCTGCAGGGGACCCATGGTGTCCATGTACCACTCGTTCTGGATACTCATCGGACCCGAGCCATAAATTCTCCTCTCCGAAAAGAACCTCGGACGCGGTCCACATCATGTACCACTCGTTTTCGGAATGAGCCTCGGACCACGAGCACATAATCTAGGTCACATTTGTGCCTTTTCATGTATATATACATTAGTATTTCTTATCCTCTTGTTTTCAATACTTTAAATCATCATTTTATGTCACAAATTCACTGAGAAGGTCATATTAACTTCTGACCACACAACATCAAACTGTAGGTTCAACACAATGAATGGTGGCACGTAGCCTACACAATTACTTAATCAATTGCATATGGGAGTTCAACCACACACACATCATGTTTGAAAACTAGACATGCTTTCTTCTATCGAATTCACAACATATACAATCAACTAATCAAAGTCTAACTCAAGTAAACCGTAACCTAGCTTAAACGTAGAGCTGGAACAATGTGAATCACTCCGCTACAGCTTTTTCCTTCTGTAAAGCCTTGGAATGCTCAAAGTCTAGAAATTAGAATGATCAATGAGTCATACTTACTCTAGTCACAAAATCAATTCAAGACACCCTTCCCTTTAACCTCACTCCCAAGGGTGAATGATTTATAGGTGTAACACAACCTAACATAGGCCTTAGTAACCACTAATCATCCATCTATAACAATATTTAATCAATACATCAATTACAAGCAGTTTCCATGGTGAAGCCACCATTTTTATAAAACCCTAAGTCTCAATTCACTTAGTTCATGACTCGAATGGTTCAATTCTTGATTAAGAGGAGTTAATCCAAGCTACTAGATAATAAATAAATGATAACACTCACAATCCATCAATTATACAAGGTCCATTAGGTTCTAGGGTTACTATTACTAATTCACCATTGAAGACCCATGAAAAGGACGATAATCATGAAGATGATAACAAAATGATTAAAAGGGATGGATGAGACTTACCTCTCAAAAATATTCTTTCCCTAGCTTAGAAATTCGCCCTAGTTACTTCTGGGGAACTGTTTTGGAGTTTTATGAATAAAGAATTCGGAACTAAGTGTTTAAAAACCCGAAATTCTGCTCCCGTCGATCGATGCAGCGGTCAACTTACCGCTACAGCGATCTCGCTATAGCAACCAAGTGCCCGCTATAGCAGACCACGCTAAATCTGAGCTCCGCTATAGCGGGCCATATCCCGCTATAGTGACATCGCTATAGCGGTCCAGTTCCCGCCACAACGGTCACACACGTCGATTGACGATCATTCGACTCACTTCGAGTTCCTTGTGCATGAGAGGTATATCCCATACTGAGACTATCTCATTACTGAACTGGTGTTCTTCATATCTCATGCTAACTATTCGGGTTTTCAAATATCCCACTAGACTCACTAACTATTTACACATCCCCCCCCCTCCCCAGACCAAAGGCTAACATCTTATACTTGTGGATTCTTCTCTTTTATTGGGATCCAATTAACTTTCCTTATCTTCTATAAAAAAAAATAATAAAAAAAATTGCTCTACAACACTGATGACTCATTTTTCGACTCACTTCTGAGCAATCTGTCTTACTAGGAAAAACTGAATTGCTTACATAAATGGTAAGCTAACGTATTTGTAACTATAAAACACAATCTTAATGACTTAACTCTGCTCACACTATCAATTTTAGGGAAACCCTTTTTCGATAACTCTTAAAGGCTATTCTTCTGTAGCTTGTTCTCTTACGGCTTAGCTGGTTTCTTCTTCCACTAATTACTATACTTCGAATTTAAATTAGACCCTTGGATTCTAACTTCACGGTATTTACATTGCTTCGTGAAGTCGTGGTATCTCCATCAACGGGTACCTTTTTAAACTTCGCCGCAACCATTTGATCCACGGGAACTTGATCTTCCCACCGAAAATATGTGCACCCACCATTTGCCTAGTAAAACAACAAATAAAAAATAAGTTTTTTGTAAAGTAGAATATGTAGACAATGTGATAAAAACTCTATAAAAAGTTGCAAAATAAACTTACTTCGAGCACTTTACAACGCCAAAAATAACAACCCGGATGACCTGGCAATATACACCGCACATACAAATGTCGGGTTCCATAGTATAAAATGATGTTTCGGAATTTTGAGACATGACTTATGGGGGGCTAAAGTATGGCAAAAGAGCAAAAATGGAGGAGATGAAAGAATGGAGAAGTGTGGAAAAAGGAGGTTTTTCCCTAGTTTTAATGGCTTGTTTAACACATGAAATTTCTGCGTTAAACCACCTTGTTTAACGCTGGAAATTCCTGCGTTAAGGGTAACTAGTATACGTACCCACGCGATGTGCGGTCAGTTAATACGTGTAATCAGGAATATACAGGTTTATTGAACATTTTTAAGATTCAGTTTGTTGTAAAATAATGTTATAATGCTCACCTGAGAGAATGTTAACATATTTAGCACCTCGACATGTTACAATAGTTAATACTTACAATTTGTTAATAATACTATAATTTTTTTTTAAAATACTTTTTATTTTTCTTGTTCCATATTTATTGTGTTTGCATTTTTAATTACTTTATCATACGATTATTTATTAGTTTTTCACTTATGTCTTTGCCTATCACGCCTCTTTTAATATAATATAAATAATCATTTAGTACTCCTTAACAATATTTATTGCAACATTTCACTTTTATCACACAAGAAAAAAAGAAGATTGAATTAATATAATGTCTATGAAGAAAAGGTAGCCCTACTTGCGTGTTAGACAAAATTACTTTCTCTCTTCTAATCGATTACTCATCAACCTGCACATTGTATAAATTATTGAGTGTTCAAAGGTTCAAAAGTGCAATCACAAAAGTGGATACAATGTATCCAGAGTTTTCAGATTTAATTTCTATTATTAGATTAACGGGAAAGTTTTGATCCACGAACTCTGATAAGAAGGCTAACAGCAAAGGAAAATTCTTTCTCGCCAACTGAAATTATGTAGTAACCTTGTGTTATGTGCAATAACATTCAGAGGTTTATTAATTAATCATTATAATTTTTTAATAATTCGTCCATAAGTTACATATAGATTCCAGGCTAAGATTACTAAGCAAAACATTATTGTATAGATTTTCTATATGTAATAATGCATTCCTGAAGGTTACCAATTATTTATATTATATATTAAAGCAAACTAATTATAACAAATTATTATTTTATGTAAATCTAATAATAATTTTTATTGTACCTCGTAATATATTTAAAGTGATAAATATGAAATATAAAAATTAATTGTCTAGATAATAAAATTTTAGCGACATCGGTGATGTAAAACCTAATTATGAATTTTATACTGAAATTCGAAATAATAATCAATTCCCAATATATATATATACGTGAAATTTGAACAGTAAAGGACAAATTTTTTAACTTTAATTGTTTAAGATAGCAAAAAATAGTTTTTATCTATGAAAACTATTATCTTTAATTAGAATTCAAGAAAAAGTTATCTTTCAATCATGTTAAAAAAAATTACTCGCGTTTCATGTCAAAGTCAAATATTTACCTACGGAAACATCTTTAGCGTACATATATAAAGTTTTTCTAATTCTATATATTTTTCGAAAAAAATTTGGATAAATGTGGATTGCTTCATATACGAATGTCTACAAAACAAAGTATGCAAGAACCCAAAAATTATACTATGTGGGGAGTAAAAGATCAAGTTATAACTTTCAATAGAACAAAAGAAAAAAAGAAACATAAAAAGTAGATAAACCAACATGAGTCATGAAGTACAAAGATGGTGCCTTTCTGGCTAGATTTAGATATGAAAAAAGGTGTCCTCAAAGAAGATAGAATTAACGCATTGTCTCAATCTTAGGAGCGGGTAACTGCTTACTTAAATTTAGCTAGACATCAAAAGATTGGCAGGATTACCCGATCGTATTACTTCATAGCTATACTTCATAGCTATGGCATTACTACAAAGATGACTCCTTCCATTGTAATAGTCTATGCCCATCTTGGACACACATAATATATTCACAATCATTCATTACACAAATAACTTGGTAAACTCCTTTATATATTTGGGTTCTCCATTTTGCTTGTTGATTTTTCAAATATTCATTTCGCTTTTGTGAGATATTTGTATACATCTAATCTATGAAAACTTCAGATTCCTTAAATTGTGACAAAATACTCTCCCTCCTCTCTCTTCTCTTTTCTCTCTCCTCTCTCTTCACCCAACGGTAACAACAATATCTGACCTGACTTCTCATTTTTTCCGGCCAACGACCACCGGAGGTCGCCCCATGTAAGTTGGCAGCACCTCTCTCTCCTCTTCTCTCTCTCTCTCTCTCTCTCTCTCTCTCTCTCCCCCTCTCTCTCCCTCTCCTTCTCTCCCACCGCTCAGTTTCTCTCTCTCTTCCTCTCCTCTCCTTCCTTGCTTTGCACAACACTTTGCGGACCGCACCCTTATTGTAGGGTTTGGGTTTGGGTGGTTTCGCTCCTCCCCCTAGCCTTCTCTTTTCTTTTCCTCTTTTTTAGGTCTTCTTTTGGTCCCGCATTACAGGTGGAATCCGAGCAGCAGTCACGGCGAACAGTAATTTCGGTGAACAGTGCTCCGGTGAACAGTAACTCCGGCACGGGCGACCAGCGATAGTGTTTCGGCGGCGGCGGAAGCTACTAGCAAGCTATTGCGGCTGCGTCGACGGGAGTTGGTACCTCCGGCTATAGTTAGTTAATTTTTCTGGTGTTCCATCGTTTTAACGAAATTATTCCTGTATTTCTAGTCCCTGTAGTTCTATTTTTCGCTTGTATAGTGTTGGTGCCACCATAGCTCGACCTTTATTATAGTGGCTGCAGTGGATGATAGTAGAGTAAGGTCATGTCCTCAAGGGGGAGGAGGGGTGGGAGGTAGGAAGAGGGTTAAGGGCGGAAAGGGAGCGGCTAGGCTGAGAATTGGGTCCTGGAACATTGGCACCCTGACGGGGAAGTCTATAGAGTTGGCGAAGATTCTTAAGAAGAGGAAGATCAACATAGCATGCGTCCAAGAGTCTAGATGGGTGGGAGATAGGGCCCGGGATGTAGATGGGTTTAAGTTGTGGTTCTCAGGAGGCCCTAAGGGCAAGAATGGAGTTGGCATTCTAGTTGATAGAGAGCTCCGTGATCTGGAGGTAGGGGTCAGGAGGGTGAGTGATAGACTGATGACTATTAAGATAGTAGTTGGAGGGCATACTTTAAACATGGTTAGTGCTTACGCACCGCAGGCGAGCCAGGATGAGGAGATCAAAAGGCAATTCGGGGAGGATTTGGACGAGGTTGTGCGAGGTTTTTCGCACTCAGAAAAGCTTTTTCTTGGTGGTGATTTCAATGGCCACATCGGGTCGTCGGCTAGGGGATACGATGATGTGTATGGAGGCTTCGGGTTTGGGGATAGAAATGAGGGAGGTACGGCACTGTTGGATTTCGCGGAGCTTTCGATTTGGTGATAGCGAACTCTAGTTTTCAGAAGAGGGAAGAGCATTTGGTCACCTTTCGGAGTACGAGGGCCAAGACCCAAATTGATTACCTACTCTCCTGTAAGTGCGATAGACGTTTATGCACGGACTGCAAGGTTATCCCGAGCGAGAACCTCACGACCCAACATAGGCTCTTGGTTATTGTCACGACCCAACTCCGTTGGCCGCGACACGTGCCCTAGTTGGACACTCATACGTACCTTAACCTGAATTAGCAAAATATTAAAGGTAAACAGAAATCATAATTTAACAAGGACAAGTGGGTATGCCGCACGAAGGCCGATAAGGCCGTCACAAAACATAGATAAACTCTAAACGTACGCAAATCTCACGAAGCATATGCAGAACCCACACCACATGTCTACAGACCTCTACAGAACAATACCTGATCATATGACGGGACAGGGCCCCGTCGTACCCAGAATAAATACGTACATATGCAGCAGAAAATCTTATACCCAAAATACGGGCTCCGGACAAAGGAGCACTTCAACAGCTGTGCAGAAAACCTAGGCGGGCGGATCAGCAAACCAAACGTGCAGCCTGCGTGGAAACGCGGCCCCGAAGAAAGGGGTCGGTACGGAGAATGTCTGCCCAATATGTAAAGCGCGGCCCGAAATCAATAAAACTAAAATCAGGACAGAATGTGCGGAAAACGAACGAGGTGCATAGATAATCAAAAATGCGTATCGGAAATCATAAATAATGCATGCAGAAAACATATGCAAAAGCCGGCCCCGCTATGGGACTCGGTGAACAGAACGAGCGCCCCCTCTGGCGCCATAACACGGCATACTTCGGAGTAGGGAATATCTCGAAACAAATCATAACATACCAAGTGGCCACATCC
>NC_081344.1:53739597-53755234 GCF_029784015.1 Lycium ferocissimum
AACACAAGACGGCTAATGGATATCGGCCAGATCAATGAATGAATCAGAGCGAATTTTTGACAATAATGGTGTCCTTTGAGGGACAAATCCAACAATGGGTTTGTCAGAATTTTATTACCCAAAATGGTGAAAACGCATCCCTAGTGGAGCACCTTCAATGTGCGATTTTCATGTCTAAAAACAGACAGTCCGTTAAAAATATTTACACTAAAGGTTCTGTAAACCATGAGCCTTCAGTAGATATTTCAAACTTTGGAGAAAGGCTCATCTTTTGTAAAGCACCTTCAGTGTAAATTTGAAAAATCAGAGAATATGAAAAGTTAAAATTTTGTGCAGTGATATGACATAGCATGATAGCCTTTCCATACCTAAAGGCTCATAATGTACAAGCCACCTTCAGTGAACTTACCAAAACGCCTTTAGCCTAGAGAGCCTTCAACATTATTTTCCCCTTCTATATATGGAGCCGAATACATTGTCATGTATATTCAGTTCACAAAATTAGTTTACTTGACTACATACTTCAATCTGAGTTTTCAGAAATAAGGTTACTGATTTTTTTCATATTGTATTGCTCTTCCAATTTGAGTAAATAACTTACTAATAACATACGTATTTTTGCAGGTCTAAAAATGTCAAATGAATGTCGACGATATAATCTATGAATTTGAAAGAGTTAGATATAGTTGTGGTGCTCGTGTTGTTTTTAAACTTCCACTAAATGTTGAATATGATTAGTTAGTTAGAAACTTGCATTTTAGAATGAACACTAATCCGAATGAGTTAAAGGCTTGTTAATTCAGGTAGATGGCCATTTTTCACTGTTCAGGTTAATGCTCGTTATTTTGAAATTCCATACTTGCCAATCAGTCTTTGCAGGATTTTATGGTGGCACCTGATACGGTGCGTTATATGATGAATCTTGATCTGCTAGAGATGTATACTAAAACAGAAGTGTTGGATGTTGTTGAGCCCGCACGTAATCTAAATGTTCCCTGTTGGAATTTTGTTGCACCCTCTTTAAATCAATGAGGCCCCTTCTGATCTTTATGAACCATCTGCAGATATAATGAGTAGTTTTCCCGAATTTCAAAGTTTTATGAGCTTCTTGTCACAGAGTACATCACCACAAGTTGATATTTCATCCAATAGATATGGTCATGGATGTACTAACTTTGGTAACATTTTTGATGTCGGTACATATAATTGTTATTTTTTTTGGAGATGGTGCAGGAACTAGCAGGTACCCTCAAGTTCGGGACATTCCAACAGTTACCGAAATACAAGCTAGGGTAGAAGCTGATGCTCATGTTGGTTAAGGGTGTGATGATTCTGACAACGATGCCCCGAATGATGCATATGAGTGGGATGAGATTAGTGACTCTGGTGATGATAATGATAATGAGCAACAACCAATTGATAATGTACCACAAAACACATCAGTTCACGGGGAGAACATCCCATTTTTGTATGATCTCAAGATCATCTAGAGGTGTATGCTTCTACTCGTGAATCAGAGGGTGTTGGCTGTAAAGTTTGGTTGGATGATAGAGAATCTGATCTTGAGTTTGGGCAGAAATAAGGGCAATTATAGTAAAGCAAACCCAAGGAAGAAAAAACGATGACCCAAAGTAAAGTAGCAAATACTAGACCCAACTGTAAGGGTTGCTTTTGGTTGTTCTTGTTTCGTTATTCTTCTGATTAATTTTTCTCCACTTTGAGTGGTTACTTTTAAATTAGTGCAACAGATAAGGGACAAACACTTTAAATGACCAGTGAATATTTGTTGAGGCAATTAACCACCATCGGCACATGTGGTTAATAATATTAAAATTCTATAAGACAAAATCAGCAATATAATACAAATGAACACAACAATGAATAAATAAATTTGGTAAAAATTAATACACAAATTAGAAAAGTAATAAAGTACAAAAAAGTAAAATAAAAGTAAAAGGTTACCTCTTGAAGATGCACTTTCTGATTTGAACGGTTGATTAATGCACAAGTTATTCGAATAGAATTGATATATATATATATATATATATATATATATATATATATTTATTTTGGTTTATCTAGAGCTTTCTCGACAGAAATGGGAGGGGGGGGGGGGGACCTCAGAAAGTTGGTGGGGAAGAGAGAGATATGTCATCATTTATTGAGAAGGCTCTCTAGGCTAAGGGCATTTTCGTAAGTTCGAAGGTGTCTTGTACACTATGAGCCTTTAGGTTTGAAAAGACTGTCATGCTATGTCATATCATTGCAAAAAATTTTAAAAATTTTAACTTTTCGTATTCTCTGATTTTTCAAATTTATACTGAAGGTGCTTTACAATTTATGAGCCTTTCTCCAAAGTTTGAAATATTCACTGAAGGCTCATGGTTTGCAGAGCACCTTCACTGTAAATATTTTTAACAGATCGTCTGTTTTAGACATGAAAAACCGCACACTGAAGGTGCTCCACCAGGGATGCGTTCTCACCATGTTGGGTAACAAAATTCTGACAAACCCATTTATTGGATTTGTCCTTCAAAGGACATTTTTCGTCAAAAATTCTCCGAGCAGCTCTATTTTCAGAATATTTACACGCCAATCATATCAATTACTCAGTGGTATCTTCATACTGTTAAGACAACTAGACAAGTGTCTATTACTCCCTACTTTCTTGGGAAACCACCTGTAGCACTCATCATAGCTCATCAATGTACAGAGCCCAGAGAACTATTTTAGGGGCTATGCAAGGCGTCGCAACTAACGGTGTGTTTGGTATGACGGAAAATGTTTTCTAAGAAAATATTTTCTCGGAAAATAAGTGATTTTTCTATTCCTTTTCTTGCGTTTGGTAAGTAAATTGGAAAATGTCATTTTAAAATCATTTGCATATACTCAAAACAAAACGACTATGAAGTTTTTAAATTCGGAGTGCAACTTTGGTGGTGGGGAGTACGGGTTGGGAGGTGGGGTAGGCTGGGGGGAGTGGCGGTACTATTTGCATATTTGAAATAACCACCGGATCGTTAATTCCCTAAATATTTTAAAAATTATTTGCTCCTCCATAACTGTGGAAGTCATAAATATAACTATTTGTGTCTTTCGATTTAAACTTTTATCTTGTGAAATATGTTGAGTTCATGAGGTAGAACTTTTCGGTAGATTATGCCAATTAATTTTTTATTCCAGTGATCATAAATTAATTAAGCTTGGCTAAATTTATAGTGTGGTGGTGAGGTGGGATGGGGTTGGGGTAAGAAAAAGTTCTTTCCCAAAATGTAATCCATGAGTGGGAGTTAGAGAGAGTAGGGTGTCAAACAGACATACTTTACTCCCTACCTGGAATGAGAGGTCTCCAAAAACCCTTGGTTCAAGTAACGCATATCAAAGCAATTTTAAAAAATAAAATACAGAAGTAAAGCAGACATAGCAAATAATAGAAAATCATTACATTCACAAAATATACAACAACAACAACAATCATACAAATGAGTCATTTCTGGATAGCATGTAGTACACTTTCCTTCATTGAGGGAGCTTTAGTACTCAAGGGCTTGGCAGAGGTGGCAACGGTACTGGCAACTCCAGTTTGGGCAAAGTTGGCTGTTGAGGTTTTGGAAGTTCTGGCAGTGTAAGATTGGGCATAGCTAATGTGGAAAATCCAGGTTGTGGCAATGTCGGTATCTCGGGTTTTGGGAGGCCAATGGGGAGATCAGGCTTTGGCAATCCGGCAAAGTTACGTCCAAAAAGACAACGAGCCTCTGCTTGAATTGCATGGCTGCTGATTGATGATAAGACAACGACGAATAGAAGGTAAAGGGAGAGATGAGCCATTGTTGTAGCAGATGATTTAAACAATTCCAAGTGAACTTTGGTGGATGAAGATGGAGACTTGAGGAAAGTTTATATAGACAGCAAAGTGTGGAGAATGATAACGACAAATGATTTGTGTGGTGGGGAGAAAATTTGGCCTGGTTTAATTGCTGCACAAGTAGCTATTTTACTATGAAATAAAGTTATCACGAATATTTTTAGGCAGAATAGCTTGGGACGCCCCGAACTTGCTATCTTTTATTTAGTGCACACCTAAACCATGCGTTGACTTAATTACCCCTGAACTTAGAAATATGATAGCCTCGACCCCCGTAGATGCTGATGTAGCAAAGAGCATGGATACACTCTCTTTTAGGCGCGTAGAAGGGTGAAAAATCAAAAAATCAGCTTCCAAATGAGGTATTTTTCAACTAATAATTGCGTCATAATCAATAAAATGATTTATTTGATCCAATTGTATTTCTTTTTGATTTTTCTTAAACATACATTGCATATTTTATCCCAATTGTGTTTTTTTCTCTTTCGATATGACGATTATTTATTTCAGCTATGTATTTTTTTTGTTTTTTCGGATCCAAATCTGAATAACTTAGTTGAAAGTTTCAACTTGAAACTCTATTTATTTTAGCCAAATAAAAATAAGGTTTAGCAAAAGTAATGAAGTTTAGACAGTGCATTTTCTACAAAAATATTGCGTATTTTTCTTTTCATGCAATTACTATTTATTTTAATTGTGCATTATTTTTTTGGGGTAAATTCGTAAAATATTTTATTTGATTTCCTTTTTAGATACAATGATTATTTGTTCTAACTGTGTATTTCTTCTTTTCCTGGCCAAATATATAAAAATAACTTAATTAGAACATCATTATCTTTAGGCAAATAAAAAATTATAGTCAAAATATTTTCAAGTTCTTTTACAGATTTAGCTCGAAAAAGATGATTTAAATAATTGCTGTTCTTAAAAAGGTAAAAAATATATATTTTATCCTTAAAAAAATGCCACATGGACAAAAAAATTCATGTGGCAGCGCATGTGTTACACTTCCATGGGTTGTCAGCGCCTAGGGGATCTTGCCTATCATATTTTCAAGTTGAGGGGGTAAAAGTTTAGGTGTACACTGCATAAAAATCGACAAGTTCAGGGGGGTCCCGATCTATTCTGCCATATTTTTATGGTCTCTGTTTTTCATCTAAGACATAGCCAGCTCACAATTTAACATCTATGAGAGCCAAAAAAAGGAGCAAATTCATTAAGCAGACATAGATAAAGCAACCAAAAAGAGAGATAAGGAAAAGAGAAACTGGAGGATAAGTAGTACAGAAAATGAAAGGCAGGGAGCTTGTTGTACAAGTTCAGGAATTTCTGAACACAACTATGTTGTCCATGGGAAGAGTCGTGGTAAATGAATCGTCCTTTCCCCTCTCTCCATGCTTCATGCATCTTCTCATCCACAATGTAATGAGTGAAAAAGTTACAAAACCTATAGTATTATAGTTGACTCGAATAATATTTTTCCCCAAAAAATTGCAATTTCAACATTCCAGGAAAGAAAAAGTGGACCTCCCTTTCCCCATTATTAGATCTGCATCTATGCGAGAGCAAAAAATGTAGCCTGAAAGCTATAATGATGAATTGGCTCAGAAATCAAAACACAAGACAGCTAATGGGTGTTAGCACTGAATGAATGAATCAAAGCAGCTCTCTTTTCAGAATATTTACACGCCAATCATATCAATTATTCAATTGTTTCAGACTGTTAAAAGCAAGTGTTTATTATACTTTCTTGGGAAACCATCTGCAGTACTCATCTACTCATCAATGTACAGAGCCCTGAGAACTTTTTTGGGGGCTATGCAAGGCCTCGTCAACTAAAAGATGACAGGCAAGCTCAATAACTTTAGACTTGAGATAACCAGACTTCCCCCACAGGAAGCAACACAGTGACAGGATACAGATGATTTATGTCCTAATGCCAAATCAAGATCATCGTTTTCCATCCGTAGGAAAGCAAACAGATGAAATTCTTATATTTAATAGGATCCACACCATGATAAAGACTACCAATTCAAACTAAGATAACTAAAGTTTGCAAGCATGAATGCACCTGACTCCACAAGCGATTAGCTTTTTGCTTCTCAAACGAGCATAAGAATGTTCTCTAAACTCTGAATAAAGTTGCACAATAATTTTCCAGCCATAGTGCAGCAGATTTCAGTACACAAAGCTCACCAGTAAGAAGGTATTGAGCAATTTGCCTCCGTGAATCAAGTTTCCCAACCATGCACAGAGTACGCAGCTCCAATGACTGAAAAAGCAAGAGTGAAAAGTTCAGGAGTGTGCCAAATGAACAGACTGATTATTTCTACTACAATCACACAGTGATTGCTGCCAGGAAAAAACTGTTTCCTATAGTGCCAAGTATCAAAAGAACAATATGCATTTCCACAACAATGTGAGGCATTCATTATTCAGCCAGACGTTGGACAAACTGAAGATGATAAAGTTTATAAGTAATGCCTTTGCCATTCATAGGACACATATTATTGATAATACCAACAGAGTAATAACTGGGATCTAAGTAATAAGCACAGTTCTTACTACACTTGAAGGCTGCAACGTTACTGACGAAAAATGGAAGTAGCAGGAGACACCTTAAAAGACGAAAAAGTCATCTTTCCTTCCCTAAAAGCTAGAGTCAAGAAGCCATTATGGCATTTTCCCTCACTACTGCCTAGTAGTTGCAGCACATGCCAACCCCATACAAGGGGGGTTGAGCCTTATTGTTAGCCCCAACCCTTCCTGCATGGGTGGCAGGAGGTCCATCTAAGGGCTGCTGGCCCCCTCGAGCGGGCAAGTAGCTTGCGTAGGGAACTCAACATAGTCCTCTGCATCATTCACCCTCCAAGTACGATTTACAGTTTAAATTTGCCCTCCGTCAAAGTTTAGGATCAAATTTGCCCTCCCCGTTAGGATACCTGATAAATTTGTCCTTATATGGATGGAAGTTTGACTTGGACACAACACAAAAAATTAGCCACGTCAGATCCACATAGGCTCCACGTAAGCTCCCAACCCCAATTATTTTAACCGTAACCCGTAACCCATTTCCCCATCCCATAAAATCATAGAACCCGTGTAAGTTCCCAACCCCAACAAATATTGTAACACTTGCATACCCACATTAAGAGATATCTTTTCGTTTTAATCAGGATATCCGTTCTGTCAAGTGTTCCACTTTGAGATATCTTAGGATATAAGTTGGTACCAACAGCATATTTTGAGCAGCTATATAACCTGCTAATTAGACAATTAAGAAGAATATCCCTCCAAAGACTTTTCTCTTGTACATGAAATTGCACTAATCTACCCTAGCTGCTTAGCACACTACACCTCATGAAGGAGGACTTGTAGTAATGGTACTTGAAGAAAATTGCCTTAAGAATTTTTAAAACAGATATGTAATTACAGAAACAAACATTAGCTGATCTTCGCAGACAAAGAGAAAGTCTGCTTCCAAGGTAAAGATGAAACCCTTCAAATTTAAATAAATGCATACACACACACACATATAATGTTAAATCATTTACGTATGCTGCATAGCCGTCTTATCTTCTTTTGGATGGTAAATACTAACATCAATATTTTCTATTTGAAGCCTCAGATCCCATCCTTTGTTACCAGGAAACTGAAATCCCTGGTCATAAATGTGTAAACTTATATGTTAACGTACATCCCCGTCTAATAGCACTTACTGTTTCAATTTGCTCCAGCGCACGGGCTGCTTCTTTTAACTCTTGTCTATTTTAGCTTTCTCGTGTCGCATTGTATTGAGCCTATTGCCCACAGCTTCCTTGTGATGAGTACCAAGTTGTCTGTGCCAAAAGATGTCTCTTAATGTGGGTAAGCAAGTGTTACAATATCTGTTGGGGTTGGGAGCTTACGTGGGTTGTATGATTTTATGGGATGGGGAAACGGGTTAAAATAAGTTGGGTTGGGAGCTTACGTGGAGCCTACGTGGATCTAACGTGGCTAATTTTTTGTGTTGTGGAGTCCAAGCCAAACTTCCATCCATATAAGGGCAAATTTATCAAGTATCCTAACGGGGAGGGCAAATTTGATCCCAAACTTTGACGGAGGGCAAATTTAACCTATAAATCATACTTGGAGGGAAACTTTGACCCTTTTCCCAATAATATAATACAAGTTTTTTGCATTTCATGATTCTCAGCAATAGTGCCTGCGAAATAACCTGCAACTCTGGTGTTTGAAATATCACTTCTGTCTAGCTATGGCATGTCAGGAGAAGTACTATCCCGAGTACTTGCACCAAAAGAGTAGTGGTTTTAACAAATTACAGGACATCCTTATTTGTGGCTCCATGCTGAATCTATATGATATCTTGCTAAAACAAATGAACAAACTATTATTCTTACCTTAATAGATGCATTATACTCTTCTATAAGCTCAGTGATTTTTGAGAGCAAAAACTGATGTGCTTGAATCTCTCTGCTCTTGTCCTTTAGTGGACGCCGAGCCAGCCGACCATCATTTCCGGCAGCTTCCACAGCCAAATAATTTATCTCTGCATGTTACAATTTAAACAAGGTTAATATACCTATTAGAGTATAATGTAAATAGGAAATAGTGATGACACTGCGACCTTGTTGAGAATTGGAGCACAGAACACGAGCGAATGCACGAATTGACTGTGGAATTCCCCTACCTTGAGCGTCAGCAGACCTAACTTCCCTGAAGAGGGGGTGGGGGGTGGGGGTGGGGTAAGAAAAAGCCTAACAGCATTATCAAATTTTACCAGCAGCCATCAGATACTAAATCAACTATATCTTACTATTGTTTGCTGATAAGTATGATATCTATATTATCAAAAACCAAACTTGGTAAAGAGATACAAACTTGAGTGCAAACGAATTCTCAGAGGAACTGAATCCATTGACATCTTTAAGAATTGGTGTCTGATGTCTGCTCAAAAGCTCCAACTTCAACTGACGTAGTTTATCTTCATGAGGTATCGTCAGCTCAACTTGAACCTGAGAGAAAATGATAACTTTTATGTGAAAAGTAACTAAATACGGCCATAATTAAGGAGGATAATTTGGGAGTGCTGAGATTATTGACTGACTTTGCATCGATTTAGCTATTGTGACTGTGCCTAGCACGTGAATATTAGGCGCTAGGACTCAGAACATGTAATCTTGCCTAGAATCTGTAGCTTACCCAATTTGTAATCAACGTAGATTGTATCAATACTTAAGTTCGATAGAATTGTCAAGCTGCTAAATCATATTATCCCCACTCTCTCCAAGTATACAGTATCAAAGGTATAGAAATAAATCTCTACTACAGTCTAAAGCAGAACCTTCATAAGCCATGAGAGAAGACCATCACTGTTCATCACCTTGAGATCCTACTCAAACGAGCATGGGGTGAGCTTTGGTCTCACCATTACTCTAAACCAATCGCAGGGTCCAGCTTATCTCAAATTCCCATCCTAAGTTCTCCCCTGTCAGCTGCCACTCACCACTTCGAGCCATCGGACCTCAACTCACGCACCGATGGGTGATCAACGTTCCCCCACCCCTGACTTTCATAAGCAGGGTTGCCTGAGGACAACAAACATCCCCAACTACAGTCCACCCCTTTTCTTCATTCTGACTGCTGCAGATCCCTACAGAGTAAGTGCAATCCCCTAAAGTTGACTTTCTGGCATCTCCTCTTGTCGGAACTTACACTGACCAACTCATCTGAGGTCACGCCTCATTTGGCCTACAAAACATCCCTGACTATATGCTAGAAATATCATCAAAATCACTCAGTACAGCATTTTTATTTAATCAGTAGACAAACACTAGGTACAGCATATACTGGCAGGTTCTTATCGTTGAACTCTCAGCTCCTATGGTCATGTGTTGTCCATCTCCACTAATCTCACCAACATGAAAGGAAAAGATGACCTCAAATTTCTCTTTTCCTCTATTTCAAGCTCTCCTATTACCACTGTGAAACTGCAGTATAGTTGTCATTACATATCTTGATTTGCTTACGTAGACTTGTGGTTTAAGGGTCAGAGTTACATGGATCACTTAGTTAAGGATGCCAGTGGTACGCTGTCACTGAAAGGAAATAGCTCAAACAAAATCGAAAAACGGTGCTAAAAATTTCTGACATTCTTTTTATTTTTTATTTTTTTTATTTTATTTTTTATGACAATGGAACCCGCAACCGCTACCCTTCGGGTGCGCACAGGGTAAACCCCGCTCCAGTGTAATAGCCCGCAAACCACACAAGAGAGGTAAACCGCACTAGGCAAGCCCTGTGCAACGAGCAAAATTTCTGACATTCTCTGGATCCAAAACTAACCACTTTATTTTAATCCTGTAAAAAAGTTGTAAAGCTTGGTTCGTAGCTACAACTTTATACATGAATACTATGTAATGCATTTATAAAGTTGTCTCACATATTGTCCCAGATATTGTTTGTCTCCAATTGATGTAAGGTGAGAAATTAAGGGCAAAGAGAGACATTAAAGGTGAGTTTAACTCCCTCATACCATTCTCATTGCTGCAAAGAAAGCAAAGAAACAAGCTTTCAATGGTCTTGGCATTAGTAGGATTTCGATCAGCCATCGGTTTAGCATGGATAAAATCTTGACAAGTTCTCCTAAAGATGTCACAGCCCCGTTTTATGAATTTCTTTTTAATGACGTTGATACTAATAAAATTGAAATATTTAGCTTTTTAATCTGCAGGAATAGAACGGTTCTCCTAAAAGGTAGGGAAAATGCCTTAGACCTCACTGCAGCTGTTGTGACAATATTGGCTACCCTTAAGACAATAACACTAACCAACATGTTTTTCATAAGCTCATACGGCTCAAAGTTGTGGAGCTGGACTCTTTCCATACGCCTTTACTATTGAGACCAAAAAGCGTAAAAAATAAGTAAAAAGTGTAAGAAGAATGTAGTTAGGAAAATCCCTCAAAGGGTTTACAGTTGAATTTCTTTAGGGCAGATGCAAATGGATGTAGTTTGATATATTGTCCTTAGGACATCCTGAGCTTCTAGATTTCCAAAGAACAAAGATAAACCATCCAGTGAAAGATGTGAATGCATGAGTATCCTATTGAGGCAATTAATAGATGTAGAATCACAGCCGAAACAGTGCCTCCAACAATGTCAGCAAAGGGAAGCTGTTAGCAGTTCGGCCCCAAAATGTCAAAGTAATGAGGTTCGGCTAAACCATGTAGTCACGCTTAAAGGACTCCCGACAAGCAGTATCTAGTATCTATCAACCGCTTCAACCTAATTGAAATGGGGAAAGTACATAAATTACTAAAATGGAATTGCATATGCAACCTAAGAGTGAATGAACTTGAGTGATAGTTCAGTACTTCAGTTTGGTTCATCCTTTCTGAAAGATAATGCAAAACATACAGTAAGCTTGTAGTCTTACCTGGTCATACATATTACAAGGAAGAGTAAATCCAAAGTCCAAAAGGAGTCTTGCATTTGAAAACTTTCCATATCTTATGAGCACCTGTAGGAAAATTGTAGTTGATATTCATTCAGACTCCTTATTTCACAAATATATGTCTGCTAGCCCACAGTTATCACCGGCAATAATTTGTAGTAATTCAGTCGATCGTGATATGAACATCTATGCTCGTGGTTTATAGGTGTACCCTTTCATCTTTGATAATTTGAAAGCTTTCAAATATTTGTCTAGAATTCCTTTTGAAAAATTATGATTCTGAGTAAAATTTGATGGATTGTTCAAAGGAACTGTGAGAAACCGAACATGAGGAAAAGAGATTATGAGAATGTGTGACTTCATTGTTTCATGCTTCTATCTTTTTGTATGCACACTTCCCAATGAATACTTTACATTTGTCCAATGTGGGACATTAATATGTACAATAATATACTAGCCTATCTAAGACTCTACCTCAAATTGATGCATACACATCGTATATGCTGAACTTCTTACATATATAACCAACTCAGGACTTGCAAGATCTGGTAAATATGTCTGCAAGATATTCGACATTATAAATCTCGAGATAATATCTTTTGAGAGTTATCTTTTATCTAATATGTAACAATCAACCTGTGAGTGTTTGATCCTCTCAGAGAACACTACTAAGGATCAGTGACTTTCCGCCTCGATGTCGTTGGTATGTTGCCCAGTCAAAATTTTCTCTCCAAACCTCTCATACCATGCGAGAAATAGAACACAAGAAACAGTTTTTGAATTGTGTGACTTCAACATTTCGCGCTTCTATTTTGTATGTGCACATTTGGCAATGAATACTTTATACTTGTCCAATGTGGGGCACTAACATGTACAAATTATAATACCATACTAGTCTATCTAATAGGAAAGAAACTAGTTTTCGCATGGAGAATCAAAATGAAGGGATTTAACAATTTAGTTCCATATTTCATTTTACACCAAGTAAAAGAAAACAGCCATTTTACAATTAAATATTCAAAGTGAAGGCTTGAGATCAAAAGCTAGCCCAAAAAATTTAACTTAATGACCAAAGAGGCAAAAAGTTGCAGATGACACTTTGAAAAAGATAGAGAAAGAATAGTATTATATGGAACCAAAAATCCATTCGAGTTGCATGAGACCTGATCACCGGGAGCGTAACTACAATTAGCAATAACCTGCAGATGCGTAAAATAGGGCGGGTCAAACATAAAACAGAAACCTGAGTAGGAGATACACTCCATTAAATGACAGAAGTAATATCTTTGTACATAATATTATATTAAAAAGGGCAAGAAGCAAGCCTATAACAAGAAGTATACCAAAAAGTAGAAAACCTTAGAAAAAGAAATGGTTTTCTATGAAAGACCCCAGTCTTATATACCTATAGGGAACTTAGTGGGTGCTCCAAAAAGAAATAAGGGATAAAAGGCTATTCTTGAACTGGACAAAATCCTCCTCTACTCCACCAAAGGCTTTCTTATTTCTTACTCTCATATGGTCCACATAAGCGCTAAAGGAGCAACATCCCATGCCTTGTTTCTTCTCTTCTGTCTTCTAAGAGTCCAGCTAAATATCATCTACTTCACCGTGCCCAGCATCACCGACATAATATCAAACCATCTCACAATTTTCCACCCTAGGAAAGACGTTATCCGACAATGTGAGTTGAGGTGATTCACATCTTCATCTGAGCTTTTACACATGAAACACCAACTGACACAAGTAACCTTCCTCTTCCACAAGTTCTTTGCTGTCAAGATTGCCCCCTTTGCCGCTAGCCAAGCAAAAGATAACAACTTCCCAGTACTCTAAGGATCCATACTAAGATATGTGAAAAGTGATTCCTTCCTAATCATGAACTTCTCATAATAGGACTTAACAGAAAAAATGTCATTATTTCCCTCACCGATCTCCATACATCATGGTTATCCGGTGCTTTGGTTGTGAAGCAGCTCAATCAAACTTTAAAATTCTGCAAACTACCAATCTTTCAAGTTCTTCCTAAACCTCAAATCCCACTGCATTTCTCCCCCTTGCAGACTTCGTAGTCGTTGGACTGACATCTCTTTTGGCATGAGATTCTATACATGTTTGGGAATGTGATTCTCTAGATTATGTTCCCGCACCACTTATGCCTCCAAAAACTCACCCTGCTCCCATCACACGCCCTGAATGATATATTCACAATAAACACTTTCTTCCCCTTCAGAATATTTCTCCATACCCCGCACCCATAGGAAAGTGACACACTTTAGGCCTCCACCCCCCTTCCAAAACCTCATACTTCTCCGCAATTACCCCCTCCAAAGAGCATCTACATCTACCCAAATCTCCATAGTCACTTTCCCAGTAACGTCTTGTTATAGACCCTTAAATCTTTAATCCCCAGTCCACTCCAACATTTTGAAGTAGTGACAGTCTCCCGATTTATCAGGTGGAACTTTCTCTCCCCGCTTCACCTATGCCATAGAAAATCCCTCTGAAGTCTATGCAACTTCTCTATAACACTGACAAGAGCGTGAAACAAAGAAAAAAAAATATGTGGGAATACTCAATAGCATGCTCTTGATTAACACTTCCTTTTTCCCTTTTTGGATAAGTACCTCTTTTGTCAACCGGCATGCCGCTTTTCTATCCTCTCTCTCACCAGATTCCAAGCTGCTTGGTTCTTATAAGATGCTCCTAACAGTAAACTAAGATAAGTCATAGGAAGAGCCAAAACCTCACAATTTAACACCTGCGCTAGGGCCTCAATATTCTCTACCTCGCCAACTTGAAGATGTCACATTTACTTAGGATGATCTTTAGGCCTGACGCCACCTGGAACCATGCCAATACTTGTCTCAAGTAAATCAACAGAGCACTATCAGCATCAAAACACCAAAGTGTCATCTGCAAACAAGAGGTGTGAAACCGAACTTTGTCCACCAACCGATATAGAGAAACCCTAAAGTAACCTCCTGGCCACAATTTTATCCATCATCGTGCTCAATGCTCCCATCACTAGAATGAACAGCATAGGAGATAGCAGGTCACCTCGTCTCATTACTCTTGAACCACCAAAACAGCCGCATGGGTTACCATTCACAAGGACTGAATACCTTATCGTTGAGATGCAAAATTTGATCCATTTCCTCCATCTTGCACCAAAACATAACCGGTGAATATTTATAATGTAGATCAGACTCTAATGCTGTCAGGAGAACGAACATCATGAGAACTATTGCTTTCTTAGACTAACTATTGCTTTCTTAGACTAACATGGAAATGATACTTAAAGCACATGTCATCATGTGCAGCACATACACACACAGAAAGGGAGAAATAATATGCAACGCAAGTATTGTTATTATTTCAGAGGTAGAGCAGGTGATAATCATAGCTTTTTTTCTGGCAGATGCAAAGATGGAAAACCATGTGTCAAGCTGGTGGAACATACCTCTGAAAGTTGCTTCTCTTCATTACCCAAAACAGTTATGTCAGAGAGGTCACTATGATTTGCAAAATCTGCAAAAGGAATCTAGAATGTATTGAACAAACAATTCAGGCACCCAAAAAGTAGTCATCCCTGAAACAGTCGTAAAAGACTCAACCTCTCTAGAAGTCTAAATAAGAGCCTGTTTGGATGGGCTTATTTTAAGCAGCTTATAAGCTGCAAACAGCTTATAAACTAAAAAAAAATAATTTGGGGTAGCCCAACTTATTTTTTTTGGCTTATAAGTTGTTTTCAACTTATAAGTTGTTTTAGATAAGCTAAGTCAAACAGGCCCAATTATTTTTTTGAGCTTATTTTAAGCACAAAATAACTTTAAGCTGGCTAGCCAAACACTCAAAAAAGCTGAAAACAGCTTATCAGCAACTTATGAGCCAATCCAAACGGGCTCTAAAAGGAGTTCGCTGGATGAATATCCTTCCTACGTTTATCAATCAGATGCAAAACAAAATAAAATAGAGTTAATACCTCAAAATCACCCTGAAATTATTCACGTTTTGTCAGTTTGATACTTAAACTATGGGATGTTGTTGTTACCCCTCTTGAACTATAAGATTTCCTATCTAAAACCCCTTGTGATGTCAGGTATCATGGAGAGTTCACTCTCTTTATAGTGTGTGAGAGCTATAAATAGGACAAAAAGAGAGTATACGTGGCATTTTACAGTCATTTTTTATAATTATTATTTGTATGTTTTATTTTTTCTTTCTTCCGGTCAACTTAGTTAAAAAGGCATAACACATAACGCGCACAACATTTATTTTAAGTATGTTTTAATTTTCAAACTTTTCAATTGGGGTT
>NC_081344.1:53755334-53766943 GCF_029784015.1 Lycium ferocissimum
GTTTTCCTCTGGCGTATTTCCTCGAAAGCGTCGCGTCGACCGTCGAGGATGATTCAAGCCTCCTTCACGGTTTTGATGCAAATAGAGTCTAGAGAAGCAATCGAGGATCTAGACGTAGAAAATAATCGATCATAGGAAACAAAATTAGCAATGGAATACGTGGATTTACAAGTCCGTGTACAATTGCGAAGAGCAATTGGGAGGTCAAGGTTTTTCGAGGATCGATGGAGGAGGATCGATGACGCAGGAACGGGTGCGGGGGCATGTATCATCGATCCTCGTCTTCTCGAATAAACTTGAACAATTGGCGGTGCTGTCTGAGTAGGTGCGAAGGCACGACTTCATGGTGCTCAATAAAGTAACTAGGAGATGAAAGAATAATATCATCTGATTGTTTTTCCACAAAGACGAGTAACTTGATAAACTAACCACTCATCTTCCTCCCCCTGACTTGTAGAATTAGGAGGTCTATAGAAGAATGGTGTATTCTCTGAAAATACCACATCATTTAACACCAAATATTTGCCAAGTTTAGTAGAATAACATCGATACCCCTTCTGAAGACGAGAATAACCCAAGAAAACACACTTTAATGCCTTAGGGTCCAACTTGGTTACAGATGGTCGAACATCTCGAACATAACACGTGCTCCCAAATACCTTTGGTTCCACTGGAAATAGAGACTTGTTTGGAAAAAGAACACTATAGGGCATATTACCAACAAGCACAGTCGATGGCATGTGATTAATCAGAAAACAAGCCGTAGAAACTACATCGGCCCAAAACTGTTTAGGAACCTTCATTTGAAACAAAAGTGCCTGAGTTGTCTCAAGTAAATGCCTATTCTTTCTCTCAGCAACTCCATTTTGAGAAGGTGTATCAACACATGATGACTGATGAAGAATACCGTGTCGTCTCATGTAGGAATGAAACGACTCTGACATGTATTCTTTAGCATTATCACTCCTCAAAGTACGGATCGTAGCATTGAATTGAGTTTTGTACGGATCGTAGCATTGAATTGAGTTTTGACTTCAAAGACAAAAGGCACAAAAGTGAGTAAACACTTCAGAACGACTTTTCATAAAATAAATCCAAGTCATTCGAGAGAAATCATCCACAAAAGTGACAAAATACTTATGTCCCATTTTGGAAACGATAGGACATGGTCCCCAAACATCAGAATGAATTAGCTCAAAAGCTGACTCAACCCGTTTATTAACCCTTAGATCTAACGTGCTGCGATGATGTTTTGCAAATTGACATGACTCATAGTCCAAGGAAGAAATACTTTGAAACTGAGGACAAAGCTTCTTCAACATAGGTAAAGAAGGATGCCCAAATCGACAATGTGCTTCAAATAGAGACACAACACCTGGGTAGGTAGCAACTCGAGGCTCATATTCATCAAGGATATACAGACGATCAAATACATGTCCTTTACCAATAACTTTATGCGTCGTAAGATCACGAAATAGACAAAAATCAGGAAAAAACGAAATATAACACTTAAGGTTTTACGGTAAGTTTACTCACAGAAATCAAATTAAAGGCCAACTTCGGTAGACTTAATACCGATGACAGAGTAATGGACGAGGTTGGTTTAACAATCCGGATCATTTGATAATATTGCAGTGAGCCGAGCTTCACCTTCAGAGAGTGTTTTGTGTGATTGAAAGCTAGAAAATACATTAGGATTACCTTTCATGTGATATGTGGCACTCGAATCAATGACCCACTTATTTGAAGAAGAGACAAGGCATGCTTTACTTGACTCGGCAAGGGTAGTAACTGAAATAGATTCCTTAAGTAATTTTTTATATTCAGAAAATTTTGCAAACTCATCCGCCGAAACCAAAATCATTTTATTAGAAGGTGGGCTATGAACCCCAAAATTGTTTTTCTTATCCGTCATCATCATTCTTTAATGAAGTAACACTAACAGTAATCTCCAGCAAATATTACTTAAAGAAAATCCATGTAAGGAATTAAACTTCTTAAAGAGGAGCAATCAGATCCTGTAGCTTACGAAGACCAAGTAAGCAAATAAGATCCAGCCATAAATCTTGACCAAGGAAACAAAACCTGGAGCATTTTTAGCAAGAGTGATCGGAACTTAAATCACGAAGCAAACTGCAAAACACCGAGTGGAACTGGAAACACCAAACACTGGTCGGAAATACCAAATAATTGTCAAGGTAACTTCTCCAGATGCTGACCAAACCAGATGAAAAATCTGATCCGAAGTTGATTCTCCTTCAAAACGTGGTTCTATTATCAGAGAACCACCAAAAAATCGACTGGAAATCTCAAGGCAACCTCGAAGAATGAAGCTGGAACGAGAATGGGTAAAAAAAAAAAAAATGCCCCTCCACGCACTTTTAGGAAAATTTTGGTCCGAAGCTCTTCGACGGCATGTGAGAGTCACGCACTTTGAATCCGGCCACTGGATTTTGAGTACTCGTAGTTTGGAGAGTGGATGTTCTCCCAAGTCAACTGGTAATGATCAATTGCACGATGTGACAAAGATTCCAGCGAGACAGAGCTCTTCGACGGCGCGTAAGAGTCACGCACTTTGAATTCGGCCACCGGATTTTGGGTACTTGTATTTTGGAGAGTGGAGGTTCTCCCAAGTCAAATGATAATGATCAATTGCACGATGTGACAAAGATTCCAGCGAGACAGAGCTCAACTCCAGCGATGAGAGCTGAACTCCGGCGAGACAAATCTAATTCCGTCGAAGCCACAGATGTCGCTCTGATACCATGTAAAGATATGGCACCTGGGCCTAACTCAATCCCAAAAGCTAGCTCAAGAGGGGAGGATTGCCCAAGTCTATATAAGCAAACCACCAGTTCATTCCTCAACCAATGTTGGACTCTAACCCACTCTAACACCCCCCTACACGCCCAGGCCCAACTGGAGCATAGACTGGGAGTCCAAACGGGAATGGACCTGGCTCTGATACCATGTAATCGAATTGAAGTTAAGTTGTTATCTTATTCCAATAGATAAGCAAAGTATAAATACAGTACATCATGGTGCTAACTAAGGAAAGAAATGAAAAGAATTCCTACAAATCCCTACAAATATGCTCCTTAACTATGGCTATGTACATTACCAATAATGAGTCTATATACATTCTGTAACAGAGATAAACAGCATATCAACAAATATAGCCATCACCCACCTCATGTTTGCTGTGGCACTAATTTTTTGTAAAGCTAACCAAGGGAATCTCAGACACATCAGATTAATATTGACCTTGTTTGAAGCGGTTTCAGGGTTACATGTGAATTGGAAGAAGAGTAAGGTATATCCTGTAAATGCAGGTGCAGAAACTCTGATTTTAGTTGGTGTCCTTGGGTGTGAGGCGGGAGCATTGCTTACATAATATTTGGTATTGGCTCTAGGATCAAAGAACAGCAATTGGAAATATGAAATAATGTACTGGATAAATGTGACAAAAACTTGCTAATGGAAGGCTCAATATCTATCAGTTGAAGGTACAACCACTCTGATAAACTCAGTGTTGGATGCTTTGCCTACATATGTTATGGTTCTATTTCCGCTCACTTCCAAGGTGGAGAACAGGTTGGATGCTATTAGAAGAAATTTCTTGTGGCATGGTAACACAAAAAAGAAGGATACAATCTAGTGAGATGGAAAACAGTGATCACAAGCAAGGCAGCAAGAGGCTGGGGAATAAGAAACTTGAGATTACATAACAAGAGCTTAATTTCCAAATGGTTATGGAGGTACGGCAAGGAAAAAAATAGCTTGTGGAGGGAGGTCATAACACAGAAATATGGGAAATTGGGCCACTGGTGCTCTAAACCTGTCATGACAGCCATTGGGGTGAATAACTGGAAATCCATCAGAGCTTTCTGGGAAGATTTTGCAGCTAATATTGAATTCTACCATGGGAATGGTACGAGAATAGCTTTTTGGTCTGATAAATGGATAGGACATGAGCCCTTGAGAGATAGATGCCCTGATATTTTTAGGTTATCACTGCAACATAATGCAACTATTAGTGGAAGTATGGAGCCAACATGGATGGGATCTCACTTTTGGGAAAGCATTGAATGACTGTTAACTGCACACAGTGGCTGGAGGGATTGAAAAGGTAAATGACAATGAAGATATCATGGTATGGAAAGGCACAGGCAAGAAGGTTTTCACAGTCAGAAGTATTTTTCCACAAATGGACAACAGAACATCAACTGGACATGGAAGCAGACTTGGAAGATCAAGATACCTTACAAGGTTAACTTTTTTACATGGCTGGTAGCAAGAAGGGATTGTCTAACTAAAGAATATCCACAGAGAAAGGGTATGCAGTTAACCTTTAGATGTTTCCTATGCAAAAAGTTGAAACTAAAAACAATAGCCATCTTTTCCTTCATTGTATCTTCACTTCCCAACTATGGAATCTGTTCCTGGCCCCGGTAATTCAGAAACGGATAATGCCAGGAAATACATGTTATCAATTAAAAGCTTGGAACTATGTTGGAAGAATGGACAAACAGAAGAAGTGGTGGAGGATTTTTTCCAACTTGCATTTAGTGGACTATATGGAGGGAAAGAAACAATAAATGTTTTGTAGATAAAAGTAGCTTCATACAAGTAGTTAAAGTGAATTGTATTTTAAATTTTCATTTTTGATGTAAAGAGTCTATTGTAGTGGATGCAAAATCTATTCTACAACTTCTGGAAGCCTTGTAAAGTACACAAGGGTTGTAGCTTGTAAATATTGCTACCAGCATAATCTTTATGCTGATGAATAAAATGTTAACATTGTCAAAAAAATGACTTGAGTTAAATCTCCAGCAGCTAAATATCCATAACTGATTTCTCCAGATATTAGATCTTATATCACTAATAATAACATTTCGGTCTAAGAGAACAAAGGTTTGATATCTTCATGTTTTTCTTCATGATGGTAATTGCTTCTTAACAAATTCTTAGATAAGATCAACATCACTGCTGTTGGGTGCATAAAGTGACTCTAACCATTCACTAACTGATCAGTTAGGGTAACATTAAATCATGATAGCACTACTCAGATTTAGAAGTGGAGAAATTGCATGTTAATACTGTTATCACAGAAAAGTAAAACTGCAATGAATTTCAACAGCAAGTGAAGTAACAAACCGACAAAAGATATAGAGCCCTTTCTAACCTCTTTAATTGTTAAAAATTCTTGTTCGACAAACAGCTTATGCATAATTGTTTTCTGATGTAAAGAACTTTGTTGAATCATCTCTAACTCGTTCTCATCCCAGAATATCTGCAAAATTGTAAACCAACTAATATCAACCTTGTTGAAATGAAAATGTTTCAGCATATGATTCTGGAATCAGATTCCTTACTCTCAAACATCAACATATAATTTCCCCCTTCTCTGCAATCTCTTTCCAGTGAATACAGCCTCTCATTATGACTCGGATGTCACAACAACAACAACAACATACCCAGTGAAATCCCATAAAGTGGGGTCTGGGAGGGTAGAGTGTATGCAGACCTTACCCCTACCTTGGGAGGTAGAGAGGTTGTTTCTAGTAGACCCTCGGCACAAGGACAAGCAATTCAAAGTAGTATAAAAAGTCAGGGCAAAATACTATAAAAGCATGATAAAGCTATCTAGAAAAAAATAGCCGTAACAACCTCAAACTATGTTGCTCGGACTCTTCAAAAATGGTGCAATACTTGTGTCGGATCCTTCAAAAATGCACTACTTTTGGAGAATCCGACACGCACCCGTGTCCATTTTTGAAGAGTCCGAGTAACATAGACCTCAAATGAATATGAAAACCAAAGCACATGAAACAACAGATAGTCGCAGAAATCGAAGGACAATAGACTACAAGATTAATGCTACAACTACTAGTATGAAAGGATAAGTAGGACAACACTCACCTACGTACTAACCTTCTACCCTAGTCCATGTCCTCCATAACTTGTCAAATCCATGGATCCCTAGAACTTAGTAGAATGATTCAAAACTACCTTTTAGTATCCTGACTCTCTATTGACACAATTCCATCTCGGGTTTTATTCATTTAGAGGGGTATGCCCTCTTCCAATCTACTTGTCGAGAACTAGTTATACCCCTACCAAGATGAAGAAGTGTTAAAGAAGGATGAACTAAGATTAGAATTCATAATAAGGGGATGTTGACGCATATTCAATAAAATTTACCGTGCTGTGCATATCTTCAGGCCGGGGAAGACAAGTAATGTAAGGGGCCCATTTCGATTTCTGCAAACAACACGGAAGGACACAGGTGTAATAAATCAGCGTGAGTCCAAATACACAAACAACAGAAGCACTAATTGGAGCCAAAGTCATGTAAATTCATGGTACCTTGCCCAACTTCTGCTCATATAGAATCAACAAGGCAACTTTAGCAACATTGCCCACATTATCTCCTAATAATGGATCGATTCCTCTAGGAAGATTATCAGGGGCCAATTGCTGCAATAAGAATGTATATTCTGTCAGGTACAGTAACAGAACCACTTAAACAGTTGCTAGAACTCCAGTTAAAGAATCACATACCACATTGTATGGAACCTTCAACAAGAAATCGCCTGGTTTTATAGGGTGACGAGCAATGAGCGACCTGCATATAGAAGGTAAAGTCGCTTGACTTATCCGTCAAAGCTATTAGGGGTCGTTTGGAAGGAGGTATTAGAGAAAATAATACTGGTATTAGCTTTGGTATTATTTAATCTCTTGTTTGGTAGTATTTCTTATACATAGTAAACCATGGCATTAACAATACCAGTACTATTCATATTCTAATATACCCTATTCAGTACTATTTAAAAATTATGCAATGCATGTTATTTAATACAACAAACCAAACAGTCGAAAAAAACTAATGTCAGCATAATCCTAGCTTTATTAATGCGAGCATTACTAATACACCCTATTCAGTACTATTCTTACTCTACCAAGCAACCCCTTAGTATGTCGCATAACACAGTAGAGTGAACCCAGTATATTTTCCAGGTCAGCAGGATCGAGAAAAACAAAGAAATGTTTCTTTTTTGCAAAAGACAGTAAAAGAAATCAATATTAAGAAGATAAAATTTCACAACTGTTGATCATCACAAGCATAGAAACAGATGGTAATCAGAGCAAATGCAGGATGACCTATGGCAGATAAAAAGAGGCTAACCTTCCATAAGCAGACTTTCCAATTGAAAGCAAAGAAGATATCTCCACCCCTGCCTTGTGTTCCAACCACGGCAAAAAGTCATTACACTCTTCATCGATGTAGCACTGTACCACAAGGGAGTACTAAAATTAGCAACTTATTCACGTCCACTACTCCGAATGCTAAACAACACGGGAATATTATATTAATTGGATTAAATGACTGAAATAGGAAAACTACAATAAGTAAGCAACAGTGAGTGATTGATAAGAATAACTAGAGAGAAATTAAAGATAATAGAAAACATAGATGAGTGAATTTAGAGGAAAGCCTTAGTGGAGAAAGTGAAGTGGGAGCGGAGCCGAGCGAGGAGTGAGAGTGGAGGCCGCCACGTGTTTGAAAATGTAATCAGCATTTCAAGGATAATCAAAAGCCAAATCTTCGCGCCTTGGCTTACAAATAACCAATTTTGGGACCCCGGTTTAAATTGCGGCCCAACTTCATAATCTATACCAATATCTATATTTATATTATACTAGCTTTTGCGTTACACGTATATCTCATGTCAATTAGTATAAATTTTTAAAATAAAATGAATAGTATTGAAATATATTTGTGATGACTGACACCAATTTGGAGGGGGAATGTGAGCACAAGAGATAAATGATGAGTATATTCGACCAACTAATTAATCGTCGAAAGTAAAATGATTAGATATCGTCTGAACATGTAAGATTGAACAACAAAATTTAATTAAATGAGTATAGTGTGCAGTGGGCGGAAAAAAAGTAGTTAAATTAATTTTGGTATAATTAAGTACAAGTATGTGATATGATCATATCTTGTTTAGTACTTCCTTATACATAACATTTTTGTTGTATGTATATTTCACAAAAAAATCGAACTTTAACATAATTTCTCATTAACTAATTCGTTGATTTCTTTCTAAACCTTTGGAGAACTTTTCTCTTTTTACTCATCAAGAGAAAGAAAACTTTTCCTTTCAACAAAAGAAAATTAACCCGAAATAGTATATAAACACACTAAAAATAATAGCAAGCAAAAATTTCCTCGACCTCTATGATAAATTTTTCGGAAAAGGGTCATAAATGCCTCTGCACTATCTCAAAAGGTCTAAATATATTCTTCATCCACCTATTTTGCTAAAAATACCATCGGCTCACCTTTTTAGCTCACTTTTGCCCTTAAAACTAACATACCTCTGTTTTATTTATTTATTTTAATAATTTTTAAATTCTTATGGCTGAAAATTATGGACAATAGCTTGGTTGTGTTGTGGTTATTGTATCTATGCTTGTATTGGTGTTGGTTATGAAGATGGTGTTATAAGCTAGAAAGAGAAGTGGCCATATAACACCTAAAAGTTGTTTATGTTATGTTACTTTTAAGATGGATATAAGACTGGAATGTCATGTCAATATATATGTTTATATTCTAGACCTGTTGATGGTGTTGTAAGTATGGGAGACATGGGAAAAAGAGTTGAGTTTTGATTCCAATCCGAGCTTGCCGCTGGTCGTGACAAATAGTAGTTTCGTTGGTGACGTTTGTGCACTTGTTGTTATGTAGATTGATTTGTGTTGTTGGGCTATTGGGTGTGTTATGGTGCTGCAATTATATAGTTGAAGGTTGTATGTGGTTTGTTGTTTTTATGAACTTGGAAAATTAAGAAAAAGGGGGATATGCTGTCCGATTTTAGAAAGAACGAGCTTGCCGCTCGACAGGGAATTGTTGAACTACTCGGAATTAACGTTAGTACCCTTCTTTTTGGTTATAGACTTAGGCGTGAAGGAGGCTGATTCCGGTTTGATACGTCGTGGTTCGACATAAGGTATTTTAAGGCACCTTCTTTCTTTCGTTTGGCATGAATTCGAATGAACGAAACATAAATGAACGATATTCATAAACGGTTGTACTCTTAGTATTTAGACGCTCATGTTCATTGTCTTCCATGATGTACTTCTAATCTGTATTACATTGATTTTTGATTCCTAATGAATTGTATGTTGATGGTATTTTATGCTTCTTATGACATCATATGTTGCGAGTTAGCTCACATAACGTATTTGGAGGTTTGCGACTTTACGTCACTCCAAAATATTCAAAATATTATTCCGCAAGTCAATCATGCATTATATATTATATATATATATATATATATATATATATATATATATATATATATATATATTTTATGACACCGAGCCGCCTTTGTCGCGGGGTACGGCACCTATTGTGCACACCACTATAGTTGGGTATGTTATGATGAAGTTAGCCCAAAGAGCGGCTTGATGATGATGATGCAGCCCCATATATATATATATATATATATATATATATATATATAAATATATGTTTTTAAACGAAAGCATGCCTGTCATACGCCCTCAGCGGCATTCAAAATTACAGGTTGTCTCTTCCTTATTTCTATTTACATTACTGCTTTTACTTATGCTTTTGTTTGAGGGCACCCACACTCCTCCCCCCCCCCCCCCCCCCCGGGTGGGTGAACCCTTTCCTAAATCCCATTATTTAAACAGGTGGATATACATAAATGAATACAACAGTTATATTAAAAGACTTACTTTATACGAATAAACAATGTTGAATAGTTAAAAGTATAACAACCCCCAAAACTTGGTCTTAACTTGTACAAGAGCTGCTAAAGAAGGCATTTACCAAGTACTGACATAAACAACTCTAAGTAAAGGAATGAGAAACTGTCTATAGAATAGGAAGTAGACAATATAATATAAGAAGAGATTCAGGGTTGCAAATCTGTCTAATAGCTCACCCCAAGTCTGTGACGAACATCCTCGGGATCAGTCGCGAGGTCTCGGACAATAAACTGGATTAACTCTGCACCCTACGAGGAGTACAACAAGAGTAGTATGAGTAACACACTAGTACTCGTAGTCATCATAGGCCGACAATTAGATAGCACATATAAATATGAAGAAATTAATAAGAAGGACAGATGAGCAATCAAGTACAGTCACAGAACGTATTCAAGTATAAGATCAGACTTGTCACGACCCAAATCTCAGTCCTAATGGCACCCACACTGACCCCCTGGTGGGCGTACGATTCCCTTAGACCATTTACTTAAACAATTTACGAATCAACATAAATTATACGAACAACCAATAAGTCCAAGTCATATCATAAATAATGTGAGGAAACTACTAAGTCATAATGCATCTCGCCAGACCAAAAGTCACAGTACAAGAACGACTATCCAAAATGATGTCTAAGATTAATACATAATTCTGAATACATGAAAACACTGTCTAAAGGAATGAGTGACAGACAATAATAAGATGGACTCCAAGGGTGCAGGCAGGCAGGTAGCTTACCCTCAGAATCTCGGCAGAAATAGCCTCAAGACTAGAAACGGGAGGATCCTGGCTCAAACTCTGCACTCAGAAAAAGTGCAGCAAGAGTAGTATAAGTACACTACCGTTAAGCATCATAAGTTCACGTATACGGAAACACAGAATCAACAAGTCAACAGATAGCCAAATAATAACCAGCAAGAGCTACAAATCTCACAAAGTCAAGTCAAACCTAAGGTTAAGCTCCTACACCACAAGTCTGCCAAGTTCTCAATAATTCCTCAAGTAACCACAACACGAACATAGCCAACAATCCAGTCAATCAATATATGATATGATAATGAGACATGCTATGCAAATGATGTTACATCCCGTATTTTCGTGCGTTAAGTTGCATCATAGGCTAGTCACATAAGCTCAAAGGATAGGATTATGTTTGAAGTTATAAGTGTTTATGTTATGTTCAACAAGTGATAAGTAAGTGCCGCGAAGGTTGGAGGTTAAACGAATCGGAAAAAAATAAAATAAGTTTTGCTAAGTTTGGGATGTTGAATAAGTTATACAGATTGTATGGAGTTTTGGACATATCCAAGTATGCAAATAAAGAGATCGGTGTATAAAAGTTTTAGGTCTCGAAATAATTTCCGCGGATGAACGATAGGTGAACGATCTTTTGCATACGATCTTGCTACGAGACTTCGGAGCAACTATATAAAGGGATTTAACCCCTCATTTTTAGCCAAGAAATCAGCCCAAAAATATTTCCCAACAATTCTAGAAAGTTCTCCAACCTTCCCTCCATTAAATTTCAACGCAAGTTAAGTAAAAATCTCCGGATTCGGGTTCCGTCGGCGTATAGTTACGATTATAATATTGTGTTACGGTGAATTTGTGGCTTGGGAGTAAGACAAGTATTGGAGATATCGCGGTATTAGCGGAAGTAAGGTATGAATCTTTCTCTTTTGGTATCATTTAAGGCTTATTTATGGAGATAAATTTATGGAATAATTATGTAGCGAATTCGTTTGTGGAGGAGTTGGAGAAAATATCATGTGGAGTATTTGATGGAATATTTTGGTAGTAAC
>NC_081344.1:53767043-53784774 GCF_029784015.1 Lycium ferocissimum
GTGTTTGGGCGTTCCCATTTGTAGTGGCAGCCTTGCCGGCTTGCGTAGACATATGTTCATTATGGCGAGTGTGTGAAGGTAGCCTTCTCGGCTTGTGTTTTGTTGGGACGTTCCCCTATATATATATATGCCGACCTTGCCGCTCTTATGCGATATTAACTGTTATAGGCTGTAGCTCTTCAGGAGATAAGTAGCTTCGACTTACATATGTTTTGCCCTTATACTTATATCAGCTCGTTCATGCTAGCAGTGTATGACTATAGATAACAAGTGTATACGAGTGCCCGGCTCGGGCACTAGTCATGGCCTACGGGGTTGGGTCGTGACAGTTATACATTTCAGTATGGACATTAAGTGAATCGATGAAAGGAATGTATTAGGCTTGAGATTGCAAGTAAGGATTGAAGATCGAAGTGTGGATTTGTTTTGAAGGCACCGTAAGGTAAGACTCATAAGGAGGGAGCGACTGAATAGAGTGCAAAGATTCTAAACGCACTCAGATATGAAAAACAGATGTAGTTTGAAGTGAGAAATTTTTGTAGAAGCGAGTTTAATAAGATCTAAGGGTTAGTCAGCAAAGGAATAAAGTGATTGAAGGGTATCTTTTGAGATTGGACTGAAAATAATTCATGAGGAAGAAAAGAAATTGAACAATATTCCAGTGAAGGGGACAAAGATTGACAAGATATTGGAATAACTACGATGCCTACTATGGTATGATCACCCAGTAAAGGGAGACTACAAAACAGCGCGAGCTGGACAATTTAATGATTAGGTCGTAGAAAATAGATGTAATAGTGCATCGATTATGATAGCATTAAAGGAAGAAGATCATTGAAGGAGGGATTCAAGATACTCCAGGTGTAAGTACACGAATTACCGATAGCTAGACTTAGCATAAGGACTCTTATTAAAAGAAAAAGAAAAGAGAGAATCGAGTAAAGCGTAGAGTGAAAGGAAATTTCGGTGTTATACTAACTGGAAAATAAAATACCGCAATGATCGACCCAGTCGCTACAGAAGGGAACGCAAGGGATAGCGATGCTACGAGTTCAAAAGAATGGGTACTAAAGGGGAAAAAAAGTATTAGCGGTGGAATTGTGTCCTAATGGCATTACGGTTTTTACGAGAAAAGAAGAAAAAAGCGACAGGTGATAAAGGTTATAGAATTGTCTATGGTAAGATATGATAACCAAGAAGCAGATAAGAAAGAGAGTAAGAGTACGACAAGATAAGTCAAGAGAGATAATAAGGACATAGTAAACATACGAGATATATAGAAAAAAGTGATGATATCGCGAGACAAAGGAGGTTTTGAATAAGAATGGAAGAGTTGATAGTGACTATGACGTGAGTTTCGTCTTATTTTAACATTCGAGGACGAATGTTCAAAAGGGGGGAAGGATGTTACATCCCGTATTTTCGTGCGTTAAGTTGCATTAGAGGATAGTCACATAAGCTCAAAGGACAGGATTATGTTTAAAGTTATAAGTGTTTATGTTATGTTCAACAAGTGATAAGTAAGTGCCGCGAAGGTTGGAGGTTAAACGAATCGGGAAAAAATAAAATAAGTTTTGCTAAGTTTGGGATGTTGAATAAGTTATACAGACTGTATGGAGTTTTAGACATATCCAAGTATGCAAATAAAGAGATTGGTGTATAAAAGTTTTAGGTCTCGAAATAATTGCCGCGGATGAACAGTAACTGCTACAATAATTCGGTGAACAGTACTGCTACAGTGACTTCGGAGCAACTATATAAAGGGATTTAACCCCTCATTTTCAGCCAAGAAATCAGCCCAAAAATATTTCCCAACAATTCTAGAAAGTTCTCCAACCTTCCCTCCATTAAATTTCAACGCAAGTTAAGTAAAAATCTCCGGATTCGGGTTCCGCCGGCGTATAGTTACGATTATAATATTGTGTTGCGGTGAATTTGTGGCTAGGGAGTGAGGCAAGTATTGGAGATATCGCGGTATTAGCGGAAGTAAGGTATGAATCTTTCTCTTTTGGTATCATTTAAGGCTTATTTACGGAGATAAATTTATGGAATAATTATGTAACGAATTCGTTTTGTGGAGGAGTTGGAGAAAATATCATGTGGAGTATTTGATGGAATATTTTGGTAGTAATGAGGTTGTTGTTGTTTCGTTGTTGTTATTGGTTGTTGATTATTGGTATTGAGAATTCGGGCTAGGCATATAAATAGGGGAGATCTTTAGCCCGAATTTGCGTACCTTAAAGGAATTTATTTAGAGACTTAAGATAAGGGTGTGACAATGAGCCTAATGGTAATACGAATGGTTGCCTATGTAGATTATGAGATGACGAACGATCCTAAATAAATCGCGCGACAGGAAGCAAGTTGGAAAGTCGGAGAGTAAGCTCCAAAGGTATGTTAAGGCTAGTCCCTTTCTTCTAAAGGCATGATTCCTTTCTTATGAATCCAATAGGTGTTTTCCAAATGTCCCATGATCCCTTTATGTGAATCCATAAATGTTTTCCAAGAATACTATTATTCTCAAAAGCTAGAAATTTATGATTCATAGAGTTCATGATTTAAAGGCATGACTTTTTCTTGATAATCCATAAATATTTTCCAAAATGTTCCTATTTTCCGAGTCAAAGATTTATGATTCTATAAGCTTTTATCACAACAACAACGGACATGTTTTTACAATATGAATGACGATGTTAAAGAAGAGAATGTTTCTATGATGATGATGATTTTAATTCTAGAAATTCCAAAGCTTATGATGTTAATACTATTATGAGATTATTGAGCTTATTTCATGATTTTCTTGATTTTATTCATTGTTGTTGATCTCACCTTATAATAATCGTTCCTTCAAGGTGGGATAAACGATAATGATTGATCCATAATATAATCGGAGGCTACCGACCTTACGTCACTCCGATATAGTTATGACTTTGATTGGGCTCTCATGCATGCTTTATATATATATATATATATGTATGTATTTTCTCACACCGAGCCGCGCTATAGTCTGCCGGGTACGACACCTATTATGCAACCACCGATCGGGTATTACACACCGAGTCCCGAAAGGGCGGCACGTTACACACCGAGTCTGAAAAGGCCGGGTACGTTATGATGATGATATTATATATATGTATGTAAGAAAAAGTTTTTTTTTTTTAAAAAGCTGAGCATGCATGAGATCTGCCTTATGAGGCATCCAGATGTACAGGTTATCTCTCTTATTCCATGTTACTTTCCATATCTATATTATGTTGTTATTCATGCCTTACATACTCAGTACATTATTCGTACTGACGTCCCTTCTTGTGGACCCTGCGTTTCATGTCACGCAGGTGTATACAGATGAGTAGAGGATATTAGTAGAAGATGTTTCGAATTTGGATTGGCGAGCTCCATTTCCTTCCGGAGTGCTGCCGAGTCAGAGTATCTATGTTATGGTATCTTGGTTTATGTTAGAGACTTTGCAGACAGAGTTACGTATATAGCATGTCAGTCTTGTAAGCGGCTCAGTAAGCCGATGTATCATTATGCATTATGTTACAAATTTCATATGATTACAAACTTTACTTGATTTGAGAAAGACGAAAAGCATGTTTTTGAAAAGCTTTCGTTATGCACTCATTTCATGATTTAAGAGTCCAGTAAGATTATGAGTATAACGAGAACCAGCGGGTTCGCTCGGCCCTAAGTAAGGGTCGGGTGCTCATCATGCCCTATTAAAAGTTGGGATGTGACAAATTAGATGGATGTCGTGCAATGCAATGGCCAATAACTCAAACTTGTACACACATGCTACGGACGAAATCTGGACGTCTCAATAGTCACGACCCATGGGGGACCCACGAAGTCCATATACTGTCACTGTACCACATGACTTTACCGCCAGATTGTGACCTTACTGCTATACATCCGCATATACCCCAGATCCATAGCAATATCAATATACTTTCATCTTTCTCTCTTCTTTTCAAATGTTTCCATAACCTTTTTTCATCAAACATTTCCACAATTCCTTCATCCACTGTTTGCCATAACATTCCATCATGTATGAATGCATGTATGCAAGAATGAGAAATTAGTGCAATTAATGCCAATGAATGTACTATGGAGATCACAAGCACCATAAACTAATCAATTCTTGCATAAATCATCAGTCGTCATGGAAACGTATCAATTATCAAGTCTCAATTACTACACATGAGTATAACACATCCCACAACTCCAAATCACGTAACCAGAAACACCACATGTCAATCAATGCATAAATAATGGCGACGAGCCCACATAATTAGAAATCATACCAATCTAATTGGAAACCATCCTAACATCAAGTCTGAAAGACCTATCATGCTTTCCCCGTCAATACTACGCAATCATCTATGAATCGCTAATCAAAGTCTAACCAGAGTAAGCCATAACCTACCTCGATGCGGTGCACGAGCCTCGAACCGTCCGACTTGGGCTTGCCCTTTCCGGAGTGCTTCCGAACGCTCAAAGTCTAACAATTTAACATTCTACATTAGACTAAGAATCCAACTATATAAATATCACCATACTTTAGAAAACCCCAAAATAACCCCAAAGGTGACTACGGCTTTACAAGGGCAAAATGAGAAATTATAGGTTGGAAAAAGTCAATCTGAAGTCTAATAAGTTCAATTACTTATAAGCAACACCAATTAGTTCCCAATTAGCCCGAATTTCATCAATAGAAGAAAAACCCCAATTCAGGTAGGAACCTTAATTTCCATAACTTGATTCTTGAAATAAAGGAGGATTATTCAAGCCTAGAAGCTAATTTCCCAATGATTAGATGATAGAATCAGTAAATAACTCAATTCAAATAGATTAAAAGAGGTTTAAAATCAACAACCTGGGATTTGTAAACCTATCTTCCTCAATGGTTTATCAAACTACCAGGGATACCATTCTTATGCATGATTAAATAATAAGAGTGTATAGGAACTTACCCCAAGATGATTTCACCCAACACTCTTCAGAAATCGCCCACAATACTCCTGAGGGTTAAGATTTTAGTGAATGGAGTGAATAATTTGAAGTTAGGAATAAAAGAAAGTTTATGTTCAGCGATTTCCGCATCCGTGGACACCTTGTCCGCTGATGCGGACTCGGTTAGGTGAAGAGGGCATTGCCTCTGCAGAACCACTTAAACACGTCACCTCTCGCATCTGCAGGCCAAGTCCCGCGTGGCCGAAGCTGCAGAAGCGAACCCACTCCAGTAGAAGCGGGACATCAGAATTCTAGTTTTCACCAAGTTCAACCCAAAATCCCGACAACCATCTGAGACCCTCCGGATACAAAACAAGCATGTAGACACAAGTAAAACATGCTACGAACTAACCGTGGCCTCAGAATTCCCAACGGAGGTCATCTTGACTCAGTCAACCACCAAAAACCCCAAAGATAAGTTTCCAACCAACAACCCAAAACGCTCATGAGTGCCTCGAGAACCGAACTAATCACCCCAACCAAGTCATAAATGACCCTTCGGACCTCACAAAATCGATAAAATTTTGAAAAAGGTTCGTTTACCCAAAAATCAACTATTGGTCAAACGCTTTCACTTAAAGGTTCAAATTTTCTCAAGTCTTACTAAAACTCATCTGATAACCCCGGGAACAGGGTCGACGGGGTAAAAAAGTCAAAACTCAGTCAATGAGTAGATGAATGAATGTAGATGCAGTACAATGCAATGGAATGTAATGCAATGCCCCCCCCCCCCCTAAGCCTCCTCTCCAATCCGTACACACATACTAAGTGTTATGCCTCAAAAGTCATGGCCTATGGGGGACCTACAAAGTCCATGTACCACATCACTCTCTGACAAAGACCTCGAAAGCTATCAACATATCTCGCTGTCCGGCAAAGACCTTGGAGGCTATCAATAACACTTGCTTTCCGGCAAAGACCTTGAAGCTATCAACAACACTCGCTTTTCGGCAAAAACCTCGAAAGTTATCAACATATCTCGCTCTCCGGCAAAGAACTCGGAGGATATTAACCACTCTGTCATCATTGTAACAAATCATGCTGGAAATAGATGGTATGCCAATGCATAGAAATCAATTAAATAATATCACAGATCATGGAACCAAAGGATGCATATCACGAATGCCAAACACAACTCAACACATCAATACATAATTCATTCCTTGTTTTATGAAGTAAGCGACATATCAAGTAACTAGAAGGATCAATTAACAATCACAGGTTAATAACAATCATGTCGGTAAGCCCACATAACAACATCCATACCAAACCAATGGATTTAGTACCATCGGCATGCCGGAAGGCCTATCATGCTTTCCCCATCAATATCTACCATTATATACGTTTCTCTATTTGGAGTCTAACAAGAGTAAGTCGTAGCCTACCTCAAAGGCTGAAAGGGAGCCACGAACAATCAAGCCAAATCCTTTCATTTGCAAAAACCTTTAACGATCGAAGTATATCAAATAAGTATTCTACATTAGAACATGAATCTATGAACACCCACAATGCCATACTTCTAAGTAGAACCCAAAAACACCACCCCAAAAATGACCCCGGGCCCACAAGGGAAAAATCAAAACTTTAAGTTAGATCTACCCTACCTATAGGCTAATTTGCCATAATCTTAATTACCACCAATTAATCACCAATTAGCCTTTAATTTCATTATTTTCCCAAATACCAAAATATGCGAAAAACCCTAAGTCAGTTCATCTAAAACCGGGATTGAATTGGTAAATTTGTGCTAGAATTAGTTTACCCAATGTTTAGTAAGTCTAAATCCACAAGAAAGATTCAAATGCCTAATTCTACGTATCTAATCACATATAACCCATATACTCTTAGAAGTGGGTTCAAACCCTAAGTTTTACTACCCTTAATCATGAAAGGAAAGGTAAAATAAAGTAAGGATTCATTGATAATAACTAAGATTGAGCTCAGAAACTTACCCACATGAAGAACTTGAATTTCCCCTCTTATATCTCCCAAAATCGAAGCGTGGAACTCAAATTGTGTGAATGGGAAAATAATACTTGAAAATCAGGACTTTATAGACTAGTTCAACGATCCTCGCAGGTGCGAGACATCGCCCGCAGGTGCAACGCTGCACCTGCAAAAAAACACACGCAGGTGCGAGCTTCACTAAAACCTGCCAGATCGCAGGTGTGACTCCGCACCTGCGCACCCCTGCCCGCAGGTGTGGTGTACCAGAAACTTGGAATAAAAAGCTAAGTCCCAATTCTTCCATTCCAACACCCGAAACTCATTCGGAACCTCCCAAACACAAACGCAAAATGCACCTCTATCATAAAACGCGCTAAACACGTCCGCACATTTGGATTTCTCAAAAGAGATCACCTTGACCCGGCGTTGACTCAAGTCAACCCCAACCAAACAAAAACCAACATCCCAACCATAGACCCAAAACACAAACGAACACCTCGAAGCCCGAAGCAAGAGTTCAATTAATTCAAAAATCTCATTTCGAACCTAACGGAACTGTCAGAATTCGATTCCCGATGCAATTATCCAAAAGTCAATTATTGGTCAACTCTTTCCATATATTCAACTTAGAAGACTCTAAAATCCACAAAACCAACCAAGACTCATGTGATGGTCTCGAAAATCGCGCCACCCATCCCCACAAGTTCTAAATACAAGAAGTCGGACTACAGAAATGCTATTTTTAAGGAAAAGAGTAAAATGCTCTAAAATGACCGAACAGATCGTTACATCAGGTAGAAATTAAATAATTATTCGTCATTGAACAGAAAACAAACGAAAAGAGAGGGGGGGAGGGGTATGCGAAATCACTAGTAGCAGGGAATTTCTACTATGCATATCAGTCTCAGTACCCCCGAGTAGCTTCCTCTACCAGACAGTGCTTCCATTGGATCCTTACTAACTCTACCTCCAGAGTTTCTTCACCTTACCTAAGGATTCCCTTAACAGACCAGTATCAAAGTCTCACCTTGAATGCGTCGAACCAACCAATCGGGGAACACATCTCCTACCTTACCAAACTTCAAAGGATGTGATACGCTCAAATTACACCTATTAATGGTATAACGCGGACGTTGTCAAATATAGTAACCCAACAAGGTTGGGGTCGAATCCCACAGGGAATATGGTGTGAAAAGGTTACTAAACTCATAGAATGCTATGTTTAGGTCTAATGTCTTAATCCGATGATTTTGGTAAAAGTTGGGTTCTTAGTGACTAAATGCTAACTATTGCTTTGGTTGTGAATTTATGGTAAAAGAAACTAAGGTTGTATCCCCGTTAGATAGAGTGTATGATCATGGGTATTGATCTTGATATACTTCTAATGGATTATTATATGAATGCACTTAATCTCTATATGAATCTCTACTATTTTCCAATAAATAAAGATTATTTCTTTCTATGATTTTTCCAAATATAAGAAAGTAACTTTGAAGAACGATTAATCATGCCAAGTAAATTCTTCTTATTCCTAAGTGAATTTATTAAACAAATTTTAAAGCTTTGAGTCCTTGTTATTTATTCTTACCAACCCTAATTATTTTCCCAAATAAATCAAGGTTTATGGCTTTAATCAATGTTTGCAACCATTAATTATGAATGAAGAATGAAGAATAAATAAACCCTAATAATCCATTATATGTATATCAATCACAAACCCAATCACAAGACACCCATCAATTGGGTTCACAACCCTAGTAAGGGAAATTAGCTACTCATAGAAGGAGAAGAACAATAAGAAGTAATAGAAATCATAATGCTTACAATTGATTGCTTGGAATTGAAGAGAATTTAATTGCAATTGTTTGTAATCTCCAAAAGACTTCAAAACTATGAATAGCTAATATTAAGGAAAATAAAACTGAGTTCTGTGTTGAATATGAAACCTATAATCGGTATTTATAAGACCCTAAATAGTAAGAAGTGAAAAGACGCAATTGCCCGTCGGGTTTAGTCTACAATCCATTCTACGGTCCACAAAACAGTTATGCGGACCGTCAAATTCCTTCCTTCCATCCGTTAAAAATTCTTCAGCATTTTTCACGATCCATTTTGACGGACCGTCAAAATATTCTGCAGTCCGTATAATTGTTCCGCAGGAATGGCTCGTCGATCATTGCTCACTCTGACCCTTATACGGTCCATTTGACGGTCCGCATAAAGTTTTGCGGCCCGTCTAATTTCTCCGTCAAACTGCCTCTTCAGTGACTTTGTTATTTTCTCCACTTCTTCAACTTTTGCCATCAAACCACTTAATACCTGAAATCCAATAAAAAGCACGTAAAATCACGTAGACTTGCTTAAAAACAAGTAAAACTTATAGCCGAAAAGCATCGATTGTGGCATAAAATCACGCCACATCAGGATGCCATGACAACAATCAAGTGATAATTGTTGTCTTAAGTAAACCATGCCAAAGGCCAGTACTGGTCCTTGGGACCATCCAAAAAAAATACGCAAGCCTGCAATCATAACCTCTAGAAATGGAAAGGTGTTAGATTGCACCATCTACTTCCTATCCTATGCGTACCTTATTTTAACTTATAGGATGTACCATGTTACTCTACATGCTCTATGCTAATTGTCTTGTGGAATTTAATCAACAGGTAAGTAAAAGACACACGATATTTATGTGAAAACCACCCACTCAAAAGGTGATAAAAAACACGACCTACAGACCTATAGGATTTCCCCAACTCTACTACAACAATGAGCCAACTGCAAAGTTACAATTACAACCTCTGTAATCTAACTCCTACCTCAGCCTTGCTACCCAACCACTGACTAGCAAGCAATCTCCAAGTAGTAAAATTCCTACTTGGAGTTACGATGTTTTGTATCTACTTCTATACTTCTTAATAGCCAATAAAGATACAACTCGATAACCAAACCTAATACACAAATCTAGACTTTAGAACTGAGAAACATTATTTTAGTGAAATAGCTCCATCGATTATTCTATATGTAATAGCGATGCAACCCCAGATTTTTGAATATGCTGGATATATCTTTTGACAGCAGGATATTCTGAACTATTCTGGATATATTGTCACGACCCAGCCCCGTAGGCCGTGACTAGCGCCCGACCTGGGCACCCGTACGTACCAAAAGCCCAAAAGTAGTAACTCAAGTATCTAGAAAGATTTGGACAGAGTTTCCTCTATTTTTTTTACTACCCAAAATTAACCTGCACGCAGAAAATACCAACAAAGGCCCTACAGAGCCAACATATTCACATACACATATATAGGCGAGCGGCAAGGGGGTGCCGTGGCGGGGGAACCTCCCCGAACATATCACATATACATATATACTTTACGTACACAGCCATAACCCACATACATGTCTACAGTGCCTCTAACATACATAACGGAATCGAGAAGACGGACGGGGCCGCCGTACCCAAATAAGTACATGTACGAATGTATGACGAGAGTATATACCAAAAGTACAAGCTCCGGATCAAGGGGAGCGACTCTAAACAGCAGACAGGTATCCTACGCTGGCGGCGTGTCACGCGGTGCGTCTGTACCTGCGGGCATGTAAGCGAGCCCCGAAGAACGGGGGTCGGTACGGAGTGTACCGAGTATGCAAAGCGGAAAAAGTAACAAGTATAACCGTAGTCAAGAGTAAGAGTACAGACATGTAAAAGACAAAGCTATAGTCAGGGTTCGAAGTATAAAGTGGTACCTTGTCCGAGACCTCAGAAAACATAGTGCCAAAGAATAAGCAATGCATATCAGGTCATGTAATATCATATGAACATATGTCGTGTCCCTACCTCGATAAGGGACTCGGTAGGTGAAATCATACATAACAAAATCATATATTATATGTACGGACAACGTGTCCGGCCCTTTATTAAGGGACTCGGTAATATGGAATCATGCATGTCGAATCATCTATCATGTATACATAACGTGTCCCGCCCTCTGCGCGGTCTCGGTGAATGATAATCATGAGCCATCCCGGCCACCATCCCCGTATCATCGTATCATAATCATACAAATAACGTGTCCCGCCCGCAAGTACGAGGGACTCGGTGAATAATGCAAAGAAGTGCGCACGAGAACATGTCCTGGCCCGGGCTCAGTGAAAAGACATATCATAGCTTGCACGAACAGATCAATGCAGAAACATATGCATACAAGTCCAGACTTAGTAGACAAATCAACATTAAGTCATAATTCGTACCTTTCGGATGTCGTGACGGATTATGTCAAAACAGAATTTTGAGACTGTTCATACGAAGCAAATATATCACAAGGCTTACGGAATATTCAGAATGATCGTTCCTTAACAAATGGAACGATTCAAATGACATATCGCTGCAAAGAAATCGGACGACAATCATAGTATATATGTAGGCCCTTTTTGGGGATGGCACGACTACTTTTATCGAATCGTGTTTCTGGGATCATAACGCATATCATAATATTATAGATTCGTCGTATTTATCATTTGACAACGGTACAATGATCACAAGATTCCTTTAAGCATTTTGTGTAAACATGAGTCAGTTAACACCATAGTAGGAGGTCTCGGATTCTGTGGGCCCACCTCGGGTGAATCGAGGTGGTGAACTCAAATTATGGATCATAAGTCTTATGGAGTCATTCGTGAGAGTTTTGGGACAATCCGAGTCCATTTGGGAAAGTTACATACATATAAGTCGCTTAAATTACAATTTGTAAGAAACTAGTTCAATTACTTATTTGAAAGAAATGGGCAAATTTCAATCTCGGATTTCAGGGGACAGAGTCATATCTAAGGCCCGCGTCCGAGCCTAATACGATTAGAACATGCCAAAGAATAGAAGGGAAGACTTTACATACTTTCCTTGCCCGTTACGCTTACTAAAACTCCAATCCCGTTTCGTCAAAAATCTGCAAATGGTCACTTTTACCAGTTACTATTCATGAGACTCAAAGGTCCTATTCCTGACCAATACTTGTCTATAAAATTTTGGGCAGCATCTCCCTATACCTATGTCATCCCCGAGATTCAACTCGGCTCAAAACAATCAACAACAACCCAACAATAACATCAACAACCATAACAATCGTGACAAATCGCAATATAACACATTTAGTCTACTTTCTTCATAAGGTAACAACTTCCATCCAACTTCACACTATCAAACTAATGTCAACATTTCTATATTCATTAACCAATGCAAGATTATACAAATACATTCCATTAGCATTCCATACATTATTCACGAATTCAAGTATTTCCATCAATTCCTTATTCCATCCAAACCTTCTACAAACACAACAAAGCTTCCAAATCACATTGTCTTCTCTACTAATTATTAACAACAACCATAATTCATATTTAGAACCTTACTTCCATAATTATATAAAAATCATACAAAATTCACATAAATTTCCATAATTACATACAAGCAACTTCAATGCCAATTCAAGTCATTAAGTCTTTATTTGCATCACTAAGATCATAACAACACAACTAGCAACTAACCAAACTTGAATTCACTTCACTTCTACCACAACATGGCACACGGCCAAAACACACCTCACACACGGTCACATCTCAACATTCACAACTCAACCAAAGTCATCAAACTCCCATTTCCAACATAGAATACACCACAATTACAATTAGAATATAACATAAAAACTTCAACTAGTCTTGGCTACATAACACATGCAAGCACACGGCCATATCATGGAATTTTCATATTTTTATAAATTCTATCCAATTCCCCATACTACAACACAACCAAATCTTTCATAACATATAAAGAACATGAATCCTTACCTTCTCTTCCAACTTCCACTGGCCACAACGTCGCTTTCTCGCCAAACTAATTATACCACGTTGACAAGCGTCTTGAACTTACTAGGAATTCAAGGAGAACAAGATTTTTGGATGGAGCAAAAGGCTTGGAAATTTTTTTTCTTTTCTTTTCTCTTCCTTCTTTCTCACGGCCGAATGGCCTTCTTCTTTCTTTTTTTTTTTTCTTATCTTGATGATTTCTTGAAAACTCTAGAAATGAACAACTTGGTCCCTTTATTTATTTTTAACCACATGGATTTTATTAATCCATGGGCTTGGGCTAAGGTGGCCGGTCATCCCCCTCCTTGGGCTTCATTCTTATTTTTTTTCCAAGCCCATTTAGTTGTAGATCTTATTTGGTAATTCAAAATAAATTTTGAAATTCCAATTTTGCCTTTAGGCCTTCCGACGTTTACGCATACATATTCCCATAACTAACAACATACACACCAATTGGAGTCAAAATATGACCTTATTCTTACAAGTCGCAATTATTTCCAAATTCTCCAAATATGCTAAAACACGGGATATAACATATATCTCTTGCCCTGGAACATGTTCATGAACCTGTTTCATCCACTTAGTTCATCTGCCTCTGAATCTCTACACTGTCTGAGACGGAACATGCTCTTATACCTGTTTCATCACCCCTTTTATGTTCATACTTCTGAATTTTTCTTGAGTCTATTTTTGGTATGGATGATGGAACATGTTGACTGATTTGTTTCATTGATCATGTGTAGCTCTATGTCTGCCTTCTTCACATGCATTTATTCATTCTTGGAATAAATCATGCTTTCAATCTTGAGTCACTTTTTAACTTCTGATTTTGTTACGCTCTGTGACGAAACATGTTTGCAGACCTGGTTCTTCTGTTAACCTGATTCACATGCTTTGTTTGCAAACTCTTTAGCTGAACAATTTTTCCCTCATGAACATTGTCTTCTGAGTCTGAGCCACCTTTACCTCCACATTGCTGGGTCATTCAACCAATGCACCTGATGACTTGTGGCCATTGCTTCTTCCATTGAGTCATCTTATCTCCCTTTGCTGCCTTGTTTAGTTGTTCTATTCATAGATCTATTCATGTCATACACTGAACATCTCTGTGACCAGGCCACTTCATTCTCTCCTCTTGACTCGTGCTTGTCAGATACGGTACATGTATTTTGACAAATTCTATTCACCTGTGCACTTATCATTCCATCTCCTTTTCTCAGCATCTCTGATCTACTTTCTTTATTTAACATATTTGTACCATCTGTGTTCGTGTGCTTGCATCTATCTCTACTACTATGTAATGGAACATGTATATGGACCTATGTCAATCATCATATCTCGTTCTCATAGATCATGTATGTGGAACATTCATTCTCTCTCTAATATGCTTCTTGGCACTTATCTTTGTATTGACCCACATGTCTTGGACCTGATTAATTCACTGTGCTTTCTTGCTTATCATTTTTCATTTGCTTTAGTTTAGTTTTCATCATGCCTTGTAAGTCTTTTTTCTTGTTCCAAGTTTTTGCCTTGTCAATCATCAAAACTTCACATATGGATTTATGCCAACAAATTCCCCCTTTTTGATGATGACAAACACTAATTATCATGTCCATCGTATATTCCAAATTTTCTCAAGGTAAACCAGGTTAGCATGAGTCAAAAAACATTAATGCACAAGTTAATTAATCTCCCCCCCCTTTTGGCATCATTAAAAAGTTAATCTCAAGGTGATTAAGTAATTTTCAATATTAAACTCATGGCCATTAGGGCTATCACATATGCACCAAATAAGAACTTGATCACTCATTTCAGTCAAAACATTCGAGTCACATAGATGAGGCACGAATATACAAGATAGACACAGTTAATCAACAATTCTTTTATTTACATCAACAAGTACAATTTTAGTCTCTTGATTACAATTTAAATACATCAGATTATTTAGGCTAGACTGGGAATTTTGACGCTAAGAATTGTTACAAAGAACCTAATTTTCTGGGCACATTCTAAGCAGTTCTATCAAGGAGATGTGGAGGGGCTTTTAGCTCTTGATGTAGTGTCATAGGCAGGACAAGACCTCATCGTATATTTTTCTCTCTCCTTGATCTGAATTTCAACCCAGTATTTGATAAGTTATTGAAATTTATGCCTCTCAAAATACCTTTTGGCACTTGCAGCCCAATTATTTGGCTCGTTCTCCTTTATTTCATCCTTTCTTATTTTTTCACAAACCTTTCACGTCCCAAACCCGACCCTGGACATAACAGGCATCCGATGATATGAACGACATCGGAAGCACCTTATTGTAATCAATGAACACCTAACCCTTTCTGTTAAACAACTGTCTTAATAAATGTAAAACAAGTCATTTATAATTGAATGAAAGCATAACCATTCTTAGAGATAATTCTGCGGAAGTCAAATCAAAATACTTACTTGTAAAACGTGGCAAAATGCCTCAACGAGTCATACGAGACTCTAACACACTACGCACAATCTGACAACTATCTATGGAGCTTTTAAGATAATAAATAAATGACTAACTCATCGGGACGTAGCTCAAAAAACTGAAATAAATAAGTAATAATAGAATGATGCCCCACGAACAATCATGTGGGCTCACTGAAGAGTCTCGAAAGTAGCAAGTTCTCTTGAGTTGTAGGCGTATCACACACCTGCTCCTCAACGTTACCTAACACACCATCAAAAACAACAATGCGGGACAATAGTTAATATAACAAAATAGTATAATAAGGATTGGTAAGACAGTGTCAATTAAGGCAGTTCAAAATTCAAAGATAGAATAAATCATCAACTTAATAAAACCATTAATGGAATTCATTCACGAAGAAATAAATCACCTTCAAATTATTAATGTCGTTTATTACGTTTACGTCTTTTTAATAGTGAATTCAAGATCATCAACAAGCCACTCACAGGCAACCAAAGTATAACACATGCCAATACAGGCCCAAGACAATATAACGAAGGAATGGCCATTTAAGGTTCCCTAAACTGCATAAAAGCACCACATCAGGATTATTTACCCCAATGGCTACTTTTCCTCCCGAATAGCAAGGCCAATACCACATTGGGGTGACGAATCCTCGATGTCCACTCTTCCTTCCGAATGGCTAGGATAACCCTACTAGGATCCATAGTGATTACCCTTCCTCCCGAGTAGCTAGGAAAAACACAAGCAATAAAAAACATGGCATAATAGTTGAAACACAATCATAGAATAGAAGCCGAATCAGTCATTATGGATTATGTTCATCATCTCATTAATAGGGGTGAATCAATTCATTTATAGGTTTAGAAACAAAGATCAAGTCACTAAGCTAGTTGCAAGCTCAACACAATCCATTCATAGAGCAAACTTATGAATTATCCAAGCTTTCCAAAAAAAATCAAGTTTAAACGTCCCTTATGGGGTAATTCGAGTTTGAAAACCAAAGCTTAATATTTCAATTTCAATCATCCTTTGATAAGTGAAGAACATATAAACATATATATACTATGATACACATAAGGTTTTAATGCGGGCTTGTCGCTCAGGCACACAAACCTTACCATGCAACACCTTAAACGTTTGAAAGAGTACGCTCAAAGAGAGACATACCTCAAATCCTGCTAAAATGGTACCAATAAAATTTTCAAGGTTCAACAATCACTCTACAATAGGTTTAGATGATATATATTAGAACTTTAATCGATTCTAGGGATTTCTAACCTTATTAAAAAAACTAGGGCTTTTCTAGCCTTAAACTTGTTCGTGAATCCTCATGTGAATGATTAGTGAATTATAATGTTGTAGCATTTTCTACACTTGTCCCAACGTCATTAATAATCCCAAAAAATCAGAAATCTTACCTTTTAGATAAAATTCCACACGCCCCCTTCTTCTCCTTTCTGGAGTTTTCAAGAATCTAGGGTTTGGGAAGATGAGCTAGTGTCAATTTAATGTTAGAATGATATAGTAATGATGGGAATTGATCAAGAACTTACCTTAGATGTTTTTTAGATGTTTTGGGAAAGTTTTAGGGTTGTTTGCTCTCAAAAAAGTCGGTCAAAACAAAGTGGGAAAAGTTTTACGACGTTAGGCTTTTATAAAATTTGGGAAAAATAGCTTCAGGCATAAAATGGCTTGGTGTGTCGCGCCGCGTGCCGTGCATGTTATATTTTTTGATGGTGTAAAAATTTTGAGTTTTCTGAAAACTTGGCATGGGGCATCGCACTCGGAGACGAGTAGGGCGACGTGCACGCGTAATTTTTCCATTACATTGACGATGTTCAGTAAAATCATCATAAATTCTAGCACACAACTTTGTTTGAGCTCCACCATTTATCTTAGGAATGGTATTTCAAAGATATACAACTTTCATTTAGGAAGTTTTCCCAAATTCACAATGGATTTTCATGAAACTGGCCTAGAAGTCAGACCTACCGAAATTTAGACGAGTTTGAGAACTTTACGAACTTCACTACTTGGTCTTGATCCTAAATCAACTATTTCCATCCAAAATCATCTTGATAGGACTTCATATGCCAAAAATGTCTCATTAATTCTCATTTAATGCATTCACATCTAATCCATATTTACAGAGTGTTACAGAACCTTTATTTCTTCATACCTCGTTTTCATCATTATTTTACCAGTGTTTACCTGAACCAAGCTTGCAACATCAAGCAACTCATTTTTCCATTTGAGAAAATGTTGCTTTGACTGTTTCTCCCTCACCTTTCTTTGTTTCAAAGGCTTCATCTCATTCCCCTGTCTATAAGCTCCACCTAATTTTTCTTTTCACCTCCCTGGAGGATATGCACATATGATAACTGTGGAAGGCTGAATTTCAGAGATACGACACAGAATAGTATAGGCAAAGGTTGGAAATTTTTAGTTGGG
>NC_081344.1:53784874-53820321 GCF_029784015.1 Lycium ferocissimum
TTTAAATACCCAAGGGAAAAAAAAATTCCCCCTACCAAAACGGAGTTTAAAAAGCTAATGAAACGGAAAGACCCTTTTATGCTACTCCCCAAAGTTTATACTTTTTGGGTAGTGTTTATAGAAAGGATTTTAAGGGCCTTTCTGCTATGATAGCTTTTTTAAAACCCCCGTTTTTAAAGATTTTTGGTTTTTATTGTGTACCTTGGGTTGAATCCCCCCGATTTTGGACACGAGATATTTTACTTTGTATGTGTACGGGAGTATAAGTATGCATTCTTGACATTATGAGGGAATTAGAGGAAACGAATCAATCGGAAAGATTCCGTAAAAAAAGCTGAAACCAATCAGCGTCGACGGCCCAAGGGACTACCATCGACAGGTTGACGAGCCGTCGTCTGGCATCATCGATGAGGTTCTGTAATCAGACATTTTAGGTAGCAGTTCAACGGGGCATGTCGATGAACCGTCGACACGTCGACGACCGTCGACACGTCGACGACCGTCGACCCTGCTCGTCTGGAACTTTCCAGCCCTAGTTATAAATATAAGATCCCACGTTTTTATTTCATTATTTTCCCAAAAAAATATCCTTTATCTCTCTAGAACCCTCCCTCTATTTCTACTACAAATCTATACCAAGAAACCAAAAATCAAAAGCAAGATTAAGAGATTCATACTAAGAAGCTTATTAGGGTTTGTGAAGAGTAAGAATTTCTTTGGTATACAAGTGGGGGATTTCATTCTAATGGAGTAGAATTGACTCAAGGCTTATTCCTTAGTGATTAAGGTGAGTTTTATGTTTATTTCATGTTATTAAAAGTATTGAGAGGTTAAAAGACTTGGATTATGGAAGGAGAGAATATGGAGTGCAAATATGAAATTAGTAATATTCTTGAATCATAGTTCTTGATATGTAATGAGTATAACCTTGCTATGAATAGTATTAAAGATGCTATAGAGGGCTTGTATGAGGGTGGATATAGTATGGTGCCATAACTAGAGTTATGAAGGGTTTTGATAGGGAATGTTGAGGATTTAATAATGTCTAGCTTGATGAAGCTATTGATTAAGATATTGTGGGTGTTGTTATTAATGTTGGGAGTTGCTTATTACATAGAAGGAGTCGTTGTAATAAAGGAGATGTTACCCAATTTTCGTTAGCTCTAGCTTAAGCTTAAGTATGTTTTCGATTATCTAATTTTAGTACAAACTCTCTTGAATGTAGAAACGTGAATATTGGAGGGAAGCGTTAAAGTGATAAAGTTAGCAAAACGTAAAGGTATGTAAGGCTAGTCCCTTCTTTTCTAAGGCATGATTCCTATGACATAACTTCCTTTATTATTCCATGACCTTCTTACATTTCAAAAAATACGAGTCGATGTTTATAAAGAGCTTCCTATGAGATAAAGATAAGAAATATGTCACGAGCATGATAACGACAATGATGAGTCTAAGCCTAGAGATCCAAAAGCTTATGATATGACATTTCCACGAAGCTAATATTCCTTGTACGATTCTTTGATGTTATTCATTGTTGCTAGACCCACCTTATAATGCTAGTTCCTTCAAGGTAAGGCATGATGATTATGATTACTCCATAATGGAATCGGGGGTTCTCGACCTTACATCACCCCAATAGAGTTATAATTTATCTTTAAGTTCTTATGCATGCTTTACGAGATGTATATGATGACGAGATTCCACCGTGCCTAGAAGGCCGGACATGTCATCGTGAAGGTGGGCTGCATATGATTCCACCGTGTCTAGAAGGCCAGACATGTCACGACGAAGGCGGGCTGCATACGATTCCGTCGTTCCTAGATGGCCGGACATGTCACCGCTAATGCGGGCTACTTATGATTACATCGTGCCTAGAGGGCCGGACATGACACCACTAGTGGGCGGCATGCGATGGTTACCCGGACGCGGGTTAACGATGATGGTATATGTGATATGTACGACATGTGTTTTCTTTTAAAGGTTAAGCAGGTTATATCCTCATCTCATGTTTTATGATCTCTTTATTATGTTAGTATTATTGATGCTTTACATACTCAGTATATTTATCGTACTGTCGTCCTTTCTTTTATGGACGCTGTGTTCATGCCTACAGGTAGACGGAGAGAGAGGTGACCTAGGTTCATAGGAGCTGATCAACGGACTTTGTGAGCACTCCATTATTAGGAGGTGCTATTTGTGGTATATTCTTTGTGTGTATATATATTTGGGCACGACGGGGTCTTGTCCCGTCCTTATGTCTAGTATTCTAGTAGAGGCTCCTAGATACGTATGTGTGGGTAGTCGATGTCCCACGATGATCACATTGTGTATTTATATATTGTTTTGATAGCCCGAGGGCCTTATGCATATGATTGTAGATATGTTTTGGAAGTGATAAAGGTTTTCTTATGGCTAGTTGTGTTGAGAATAATAAATGCATTTAAGATGAGTATGATGATTAGCATGAGTGGTGCTCGGTAGTCAGCTCCGGGTACCCGTCATGGCCCCGTAGGCTGGTCGTGACAAGCTTCTCTTATGTGCATCCGGATTCAAGTTGTAATACAAGTTAAGCTTATCAAGTCAGTGTCAATATGATATAGGTCTAGTCTGTGGACTTATTTTAGTTTAAGATACTTTTGGGGCTTAGTTTAGCATTAAGTATAAGTTATGCTCAAGAGACTCTGGATTGGGAATGGCTAGAGTTTAATGATCCTTTGTTTCAGCTTCTTCAATTGTCTAAACAAGTTGCCCAGAAAAGAATTTCAAAGTTTTCAGTGATCAAGCTTATTAATCCATGAGCTGTAGATGTGCTTGCTTGATGTTCCTTATTAATTGTATTGGTTAAACAGTTGAAATATGTTCTCTAAACTCAGTGTGAGACTTGAAGGCACAAACATCATCCGATTTTTAAAGTAGTTATTTTCTTGTATGATTTCCTATCAAATGTTCTAAGTGGTGCTCTCATTTATTGATAATTACATCAGAGGATTAGTTAATTGATTTTAAAAGGAAGCCAAAAGAAGTCTTTATAATAGAGTCACATCAGTTTTCCATTGGGGTGTGTTTGCTTGCTTTGTAAACCAGTAAAGACTTCATTTTTTTTCTTCTGAATTTTAGTTCCATAAACCTCCCAAGTCATTTAGTTCAAATACTCAGCTGATTCTACTGATCTTGTTTAACTCTCTGAATATGTTTGACTTAGCAAATGAGCTCCCTCATAACCTCTATGTTAGGTTGGTAATAAATCACATGATCAATGTAAGGTAAACTTGGACTTTAGATAGTAGAATGGAATAGGACCTTGTTGTGCGTTTGATAAGTAAATTCTATATTTATGTATTTATGAAACCAAGGTGTCAAAACCCTAGCTGTTCTCAGCCACTGTCTTCAAAGGAAGAGATGTCAATCTATTTAGCAAGATGTTAATCTCAGGGCGGGATTTCAGTTGTTTAATCACTCTTGGAAAAGAATGAGTTATTCTGAACTTGCCTTCCTATACATGTGTGTAATGACGTTTTTGTGTTTAATATACCATTATTTGAGTTAATGAACTGAGGCGTTTGGCCAGAACATAGGTTGTCCTGTAGCTTGCCTAGCACTTTAGATTGCTTCCATTCGGTTGAAACTCATAGGCCAAGAAGTTAAGATTTCAACTTTGGTTGTTTGTTAACCCATTATCGTACTGTTGAGGAATTCCATGAATGATATGTTATTATTTCTTTTTTTTCCTCTTAGTTAGTTGCTGCTTATGTGATTAAAATAATAGTGAAAATGACTTTGGATCCCATCCTTACTCAGTTGTCTTGAGTAGTCATTTGGTATTGGTTTATTTAGTCTCTGTTGTAATAATAAGTTTGATCTTGCTGCATTTGATATTTGATTTAATCCCTCAAGAATAGTTTTTACTTCATTATTTAAGATGTGTAAATTATGAGCTTGTCATTAACTAATGTGAAATGCATCCCCTCATGTGTGTTGAAATACAAACCAAATGCCTCCAATCTTTAGCTATCATCTACCTAGCTTATTGATATATCGGGGTAGAACTCTATGCATGCTTCACCTTTATTGGTTTCTGTCCAGCACTTTCCTTTTCTTCTTCTTCTTCTCAAGTGTTAAGTTTTTACTTTGTCATAAGTTGAGTGTCTAATTAGCAATCAGTTGTAGAATATGAACATGTTTGACTGATTGCTTTGCTAACCTCATCACATTATGAGCAACTAACTTGAATCAATAGGCTTATGTTATGTATACCAACCTTGGTTTCCTGTTTCTATAACTTTAAGGTAGTAAAAGAATCCCACCAGATTCTTGAGGAAGGCTATTGAGCCATATGTGATGTCTAGATGCTAAAGTCCTATGCATTAAACTATTTTGAGTGTTTGTTGTCCTTGTTCTTTGTCAAAAACTGCTTTAAAACAAAGTAGATTTCAAAAGAACCTTATTTTATTTGGCCCCTGCTCCTATGTAAAACCTTCTCAAGAAATAATGGAGTACTCATTTTGGTAATTAGGTTCTGTTCATACATTAGATAAAGTATGACTGTTTTGTGCTTGTGATTCTCATGTTCAGTTGCCTTGAAGTGGTCAGTTGTCACGACCCAAACCGATGAGTCATGATGAGTGCCTGACCTCTATTGACCAAGCACCCTTATATTCGCACCTGGATCTCACTGAATAGCAGGATAGCCCACATATGACTTATAACTGGACTATACTGACACATGTAAGAACAATACCATGGACTCTACATCAAGAAATCACATCCACCTGTATACATATATACTGAGAATAACAGTGCAAGCCAACTAGGCCGCTACATGTGCTGTACATCAAAAGAATAAGAGCCGACAAGGCTACACAACATCCCAACTACATACAACTGTCTACAGACCTCTAATGGAATACAAAGCTGTAGAAAGGTCGGGACAGGGTCCCGTCATACCCATATATACATATCGGAATAGCATACCAAAGATGAACTATAGCTCCGAACCAAGTGGAGTGCACTAACTACTGCTGAGTGGAAGTCCTACTGAGCTAGACCGCCTGTCTGTCTACCTAAACCTGCGGGCATGAAGGCAACCCCCGAACAATAGGGGAGTCAATACGAATAATGTACCGAGTATGTAAGGCATAAGAGCAACATGTACATAAGGATCATGAAAGAAATCTGAAGCACGAAAGCCAATCCAACTATCTAAATACATCTGTGACTAAACATCTGGGAGTATCTGTATAACTCTGTATAACTGAAAGTGCCTCTGAGGGTGTATGATATGCATAGTTCATAGTATAACTGTTAGTGCTGAGGAACGTACAGCCCGATCCATATATCATATCCTATCGGCGTCTCTGCGGCCATCATCATTATCATCATCACTGTGCACCAACTGATCAGGTGGTAATCATATATAACGCCTATCCTTTCCCCATACCCCATATACATATAATATACGCGTATATAGCGCCTTTTGGTCATAGGTCAATGTGCATATGTATAAATGAATGCAATGCATAAGTAAAATGAGTAAATAAAACTCTCGGAGTAGCATAAGGTCGTACTACCTCCAATAGAAATCTTTTAAACTAACATCATCAATGTACAAGATCTCAAGACCCATGAACAGAAGGAACAATCATAAAAAAGGGTATAGGAACATCAAAGACTAAAGTGCTCCTAATGCTTGTAAAAGTAGAGTAATATGGAAGCTCGTTCTTTCGTTTGTTCGCTCATATCATAAGGATCATGCCAAAAATGAAAGTAAGGATAGCCTTAACATACCTTGTCCGCTCCTCAAGCTAACTATGTTTATGTCCCGATCTTGACAAATCTACACACAAGACCAAGTACCAACTATTAGACTAGAACGTGCTTATATTCCAACTTTTAATCTAGTTTACAACTTAACGAAATTCGGGCAGCATTTCCTTTGTAACCTTAACAACCCCTCAATTTCCAATTCAACCCAAACATCAACAACAATACTAACCATAACAATATCAATACTTACATATCAAAATATAATCAAATCCTTTCCAAATAACCTCCCAAAACAGCCCCTAATCTCAACTTTACTCTCAATCAACTTACTGCTTTCTTAACTATATTTCTTTTACTTTAAATCACTAAAACTCTTGGTAACCAACTCAATAATAAAGATAAGAATCATATACATACCTTGAAGGAACTAGAACTTCAAAAATCAAACTTCACATCCAACTCCTAGGCTCAGCAACTTTAATAAAACCCTAGGAACAACTTTTCCTTCACTAGCTCGGGTTCACGGGGCTCAGATCTTGCTAAAATCTCACCAATAAAATGGAAAATATTGAGAGGAAATATTTTAGGGTTTTCTCTGGTTGGGGAAATAAAAAACAATGATAAAAACATGAGGGGCTGTATATATAATTGGAACAAAAAGTTCCAGTGCCTCAAGGTCGATGAGAGGGTCGACGGCTCGTCAACACGTCGACGACCGTCGACCTACGCCGTCGTTCTGCCACCCGCATTTAGGGGCCTCAGCATTTCAACGGCGTGAAAGGACGCCACGTCCACATGTCAACGGACCGTCTTTTTTCCCGTCAAAGTGGACTAGTTTCCTGGTTCCCTGAGTGCTCCGATTCGTTTCGATTCAATTCAATTAACTTCTAGTCCCATCGTATCGCAAGGAACATATACTTATACTTTGGTATACACGAGGTAAGGCACTTAATATCTCGCAAACTCGGGTCTGGATCTCCGTGTTAAGGGTATAAACCACTAGGAAACCATGGGCTTTCTTACGACGAAAACGAGAGGCGTAACAAGGGATTTGTTTAAGTAATAAATGAGCTTAAACCATGCAGATCATTCCTTACTCACAAACCATGAGCTGTGTCTAATATGTGGTATATGTTTACTTGATCTTTCCTTATTAAGAGTGTTGATTGAAACTGTTGAAATCTAGCACTAAGCTTCTATCACGACCCAATTGGCTAAGTCGTGCGTGCACTTACCCTTCCCACCTCGGTAAGCGAACCCTCAACCCAACAATAGTAGAAACGTAAATAAATAATTAAATAAGCGAAAGAGAATAAATAACGTAAGTCTGACGATAATAATATAGAAAAAGTGCGAAAATAAGGAAAATACACCCAGAGTCTGGTCTAATCCATACAAGAGCATCTAGCTAGAAATATACAAATCTGGAATATCAAAAATACATCAAGTCTGAATATGTCTCAGAATGGAAAGTAAGACATAAATAAGAAGAATCTTCAAGGCAGCAGACGTCTTATGCTCACCCTGTAGACTCTAAGCAACCCTGATAGCGACTATCAGCCATGAGAGACGGAAGTAGATCCAACCTGGAATTATGCATTCATAAAAGAGTGCAGCAAGTGTAGGTCAGTAAAAAATCACAGTACTGGTAGGTATCATAGGCCGACTAAGTTTAGCTAACATAATCCAGACAATAAAGTAAGATAAGCTGATAAATCGACAAGTATAAGTCAAACACAAGCCAGAATCAAATACGTGTCATCACCTAGGTTGTAGCATCTAAACCCCAAATGTGCCAAGTATTAATATATCTAATCCGAATCCAATAACACAAGTAAATCACCAGATCATCATAATATAAGCCACAGTGCAATGCAATGCAATAATGTATGAATGTTAATGCAATGCACTGCAATGCTGTGTACACATGTCCTCCGGATGGAAGTATCGACGCCTCGGTAGCACAACCCATGTGGGACTCGCGAAGACCATGTACCGCTAGTTCCTGATCTTTGCCTAACGATTGAACGAGACTCCGGATCTTTACCCACGGAGGATTTTCATCAGCACAACCCAAAGGGGACCCGTGGAGTCCATATACCTCACGGGTCCGGCACAAACCTCGGCAACCACTACCATACAACCACTATTTCGGGACAACCATCGGATATCGGACCTCACGTCACTCTCATCCAACTGAGCCCAGCTCATCAGAGTGTTTCCTCAAGTATCATCAATATATCAACACAATGTCTTGAAGGATGAGAATGCGTGCAATGTATGAGTTTAAAGTCAATAATCAGATCAATATCACAAGTACCAAGCAAAGGTACGCCAACAATATCATGAAAAGGCTACATAAGCCATAGAGAACACTATCCTCATATCAAACATCAACAAGTGAGGTACCACAATATCATGAACAAGATATATCAATAGTCTCCAATATCTACTATCACCACGCAGCATCAAGACAACAACAATAGAACAATCAAGTCATAACACAATGGGGTGGCTAGCCCCAATCACACAACAGTGCCCAATCTAAGACAATATCCAACCCAACTTCATACTTGAAGGTCTACATGCTTTCTCCGATAATATTATCTAAATACATGCTTCGCTAAACGAAGTCTTACCATAGGGTAAGCCATAACCTACCTGGAAAGCTGAACAATAATAACACCAACAATCATTCCTTAGCCTTTCCTTTTCGCTGAGCCTCGATGTCAAGAAAGTCTAAGCATATTCTAATCATAGAATTAGAATTAAGAAGAACATCGAAACCAACCCTACTTCTATCAAGACCCAAATCCCCAACCTATGGAATAGGGTTTATGACCTAGAGGATGAAATTAGGGATCTAAAGGTCCCGACATGAAATTAAACCTCTAGGTGATTAATTCCCACCATTAACAAGCTAGAATAATCAACAATTCACTCTAATTCGGATTCTAGGCAAAAGCTCCAAATTTGGGTATAAACCCTAACTTCTAAATCCATAAATTAGCCTCTAATTTGGGAGAAATTATGGAATAAAGGATTCTAACCATCAGTTCTATGCTTAATGAAGCTAACCCAACCAATAAATCATGATTTAGAAGCCTAGATAGAATAGTCATTAAACCCCTTTAATCTTCCATTACTTAATGAACTAACGAGGGAAAGGGATTCTAAGATGATTAGGAATAATGGAATAGCAAAGAGATTAGAAGGACTTACCACCAAGAATCTTCTCCAAGAATCCTTTAAAATTTCTCCCAAAAGCTCAATTTTTCAGAATAGTAATAAATGATGGACTAAGGGCTTTTAATACACACTTAATGAATATAATAGGCCTGATAACGATACAGCAGCGTCGGGACAGCTGTGACGATACCACCCTGACATCCACTCAGACCATCTAGACGATCAGGCAACAAAAGAACTTGGCCACCCCAACGGCCCATTCCATCGCAATAGCTGTGCCGCTGGGATGGTAATGGTGCTGCCATGGCAGACACCAGCACCAGAATTCCCCAAAAATAATCTCAATCTCAAACCAAAATCTCGACTAATACTCGAGGCCATCTGCTCACAGACCATATACATAAACACACATAAAAACATGCAATGAATGCACTCATGACCTCAGAATTCCCAACAGAGGTCTCGTTGACCGAGTCAACTCCCGTTATCTTAATTTCAACTCCTCAACCCAAGTCCCAAAATACATCTGAGTGCATTGGGAACCAAACCAGATATACGTAAAAGTTTTAAAAGACTATCTGGACCTCTCGGAATAGACGAATTTTTGAAAAAGGTCCGTTTACTCAAAAGTCAACTTTGAGTCAATTCTTTTTCGCTTTAAGCCCAAATTTCACAAAAAATCTCCCGAATCAAATCTAAACACCTGGGGAAGCATGTCAACGGTTCCCTCGGGTCAAAAGTGAGCTAGCCAAGCTCGAAAAAGAGGCAAAAATACGGAAAAGACTATAACGACCAAGCAGGTCGTTATAGTTTCTGTTTTAAGACTGGAGTGGAATAGTGGGCATCCTGTTTGGGAATTTTCTTTTACCTTTTTCCTAAAAAATTATCTCTTTTGTGTTCACTCATGAAAGCATTTCTAAATGTTGCTTGCTGGTTAGTAGTTCCCTTGACTGCATTTTTTGCTATTGTCCTGGTGGTTGAAATCTAAGGCAAACTTAGGGATTGGTTTAGACTCCTTCGATATCCTGCCATGCTCAAGGTTTGAGAAACTTTTTGATCTTGTGCGGCATCGAAATATGGAAGGTTGTAACCCTCTTTTACTATTTAGGCGTTTGAGTTTAAGGTTCTATTGTAGTGTTAGTGTTTATAATCTTTCTTGGAGGTTGTCTCAAGGCATCTACTATATTGAGTTACATTTCATGTGTAGTAATATGCAGTTGCTAAGGTCTTACTTATTAAGTTATTCTGAATACTTGTTGCTCCTATTGTTTGCCAAGATCATGCTTCAAATAATTCAAACTAAGATGTGATAATATCGTGTTACAACTTTTCTGTGTACAGATACTCATTCCTTCTCCCCTCTTTATTTGCATGAAGTGGGGAGTTTCAAATCCCAAAATGTCATGGATCGATTCGCACACTTGAGTTACTCTCTTGATCCTTGAAGATTTGCTGCACTTGTAAAATCTTCGAAGTCTTTGTGCCTTGACAAACCAGTTGCTGCATTTGAGGATGGCTGTTATATTTTACTACCTCATTTTAGAGTTAATTGCTGGTGTGTTTTGAGCCATCTGATGTTACATTTTGGCTGAGTGGTTGTTGCTTTCAAGAGGAAGTAACGCTTTTCGCTTTTGAGTTCTAAAAAGAGTTCTTGCGAATCTCGTAGTTTAAGATGCAAAGCAACTACCGCATTTTCTTGGTTTTCCGGTTTTGTTGTCTTGCTACATTTTTTGGTTTGTTTTTACTGAAGTTTGGGGTGCTTTACTTGGATTTAAATTGTTGCATTTTCGAGAAACGAGATGCTACACTATAGTTTGTTTTTTTTGGAATAGATGCCATCACTTCTGGTATTTTCTTTGAAAAATGAACAGACTGTTATGCTTGGTGAAAAATTCCACTAATTTGAACCAGACACTATACTTGGGCCAATGAAAAAAATTATTTTTTGAGGCCATCCCTTGTCTGGAAAGTTTATCCCTCGGTTTAGGCAAGGATGATCTCACATTGATATCACGAGCTAGGAACCAACATGTTACGCCTCAGAAATTTTTTACGTCGTTCATATGGTAAGTTGGTTAATGTAAGCTCGGGAATGAGACCATCCGTGAAAAACGATGGAAAAATGGAGTCCCTGAAATAATTCCACTGGATGAACAGTAATGCGGATGAACAATAACGTGGATGAACAGTACGCGGGTGAACAGTGACTCTGGATGAACAGTAAAAATAAAAAATAAAACGGAAAATCTGAATTTTTGCATCATTTTTCTACTCCTCTCTACCCCTAAATTCCCTCTAAACTCCCCCAAAACCCTCTATACCAAGTTCATGAAGGTCCAAGATCAAATCCAAGTGATTATATCCAAATTCAACCTTAAAAGTTAACCTTGGTAAGGAAGAACACCTCTATAGGGTTGTGGTGTGTTTAAGGGTGATTGGAAGTTGAATCAGCAGCGGATTTTAGATGGTATTTACTATTTAAGGTAAGTTTAACATCCCTTTGGTTGTGCTTAAGCTTAATTCCATTTTGGTGAGATTGTTTATAGCAAAATATTACAAGATAGCATTAAATAGCCTAAGATATGGCTAGTGGTTCGTTGGGCTGTTTTGAGGTAATAAATATGGTTTCTAATTGCTGGAAATTATGGAATATAACCTGGCTATATTTTGGCTATTGTTGGTAAGATTATTCATGTGTTAATTGAAGGAAGTGAAAAAGGAAAACATGTAAAACTAGGACTCGGAAGTGAAGGTTGAAGAGTTAAAACATATGGACTGTTTAGAGATTATCTTTATGATGTTTTGGGTGTAAAAGGATATGGTAAACATAAGTATAGTGTTATGAAGGGTGTGGACTGAATTATGAAAGAATAATTGTGTTTGAATTGCGCTTTGTTATTTGTTAAATGAGCTTGTCGCTCGATATGATTCTTAAAGTAATCGAAAAGGTTTATATTGGTTATATTATCGTTGTTGCTATTGTTGGTTGTTATTTCTGTAGTTGGGATGTTAATGAACTTTGGTGTCTTTTGGGATGTAGTATAAACAGGGGAAATGCTGCCCGTTTTTCCGTAGGTTATAAGATTAGCGAATTACGATAGTCATGACCTTATATGTTGACAACGATATCATTCCACTTATTGTAGACGCAAGAGGATTATGTTAAGCTTGGTTGTGGATTGAGAAGGAGATTACCCAGGTATGTTAAGGTTGTTCTTTCTTTTCTTGGCATGATTCCGTATGTGGTAAGAGTGTAACGAACCTTATGACTAGAGATTTATCAAAGTAGAGCTTATGATATTCTTTGCATAGTTTCCGAGTGCTATGTTATTCTTTCTGAGGGGCCATATCCCCTCCATATGTCCTTGAGTTTATACAGAGACAGGAGAGACATGTTACAGTATCAGTATTTTTTAGCATATGCATGATATACATATATTTTCTTTAGCCTGGGCACTTGGTCAGTGAGACATTTTCTTTAGCCTTGCCACTTAGTCAGTGAGACAGATATGCCTGGCCTACGAGTCAGTGAGATAGATATGCTTGACCTATGGTTCAGTGAGACAGATATGCCTGGCCTACGGGTCAGTAACAGATATGCCTGGCCTACGGGTCAGTGAGACAGATATGCCTAGCCTATGGGTCAGTGAGACATATTGCCTGGCCATTTGGTCAGTGAGATTTTATAGTTTCCTGGCCACTTGGTTAGTGAGATATATAGTATTATATTGCATTTCATATGAAACAGGTCAGGTGAGATATTCAAGGCATTCTTTCGCCTCCAGATTATTACATTTTCAGTTCAGTTTCAGTTTCAGTTATCTATTGCCTTACATACTCGGTACATTATTTTACTGACTCCCATATTGCTTGGGGGGGCTGGATTTCATGCCCGCAGGTCCCGAGATACAGGTTGGTCATCCATCTATTAGGATGTCAGCTCAGCAGATGAGGTTGATGCACTCCATTTGTTCCGGAGATGCCAGGAGTCAGCATGGTTTTATGTATTTATGTATGCACATATGTATGGGTATGGCGGGGCCCTATCCGGATCACGTTATGTTATGTTTTCTAGTAGAGGCTTGTAGACAGTTATGTACAGTCAGATGACGTCCAGACTTGAGAGTTCATATGGTGTCACAGATGATTATGATAGCCTTATCGGCTCATGCAGTATGTCCAGCATATTCATATAGATGGGTCTTTCAGATTAATTGATACATGCATGTTTCCTTATGAGTTTATCGAGAATCATATGATGGCCCAATCGGCCCACCTATGTTCATGTTGATGTCACAGATGTATGTCAGATGGTGCTTGACTAGTACGGTCAGGTGCCCGTCGTGGCCCTCTAGCTTGGTCGTGACACAACATGCTCTTGGCAAGGCAACTAGAATGTCCCCTAGTTTGCAGCCACGACATGATTTGGGTTCCTTTGCCATATTCGGAACCGTGAGTCTGAGCCTCCGTAATCAAAGCTCTCAAAGTTTGATGCGAGTCCGAGGGATATTATTATTTATGTTCCTAAACGTCACCCTATGGGGTGGCGTATCATTTTGACTAACTATTTTCCTTTTCATTGTGCGAGGAACCAATATAACAAGCACGGAAAGCAAAAGCTCGAGGACAAAGTAAAAGGATCTGATGCTTGGAGCTTCAGATGAAAGATTAGAAGAGTATAGAAGAAAGAGAACAAGACTGCTGAATGATGTAGGCCCAAGGCCGTAAAAGCTAAACTTTCTTTCCCTTCCTTTAGTGTAAGTTTACATTATTTTCCGTATGATATGCAAATACATTTGTATAGGTATCGAAACCCCTAGAGGTTAGAACCTAGGACTTGGGTAGACGATGTTTCAAAACTGTATCCAAATGATAAAAGAGTTGTATTCCACTTGATTAAAATAAATAAAAGTTAAAGTATATTTTTCTTGCAAAAATATTGATTATTTATGAATACCTCTTTAAAAATGTATTTTAATTTGAGAAATCTGAGAAGAGAAAGTAAAAGAAACATATGGGCTAGACCCGACTTAATGAATTCAAATAAGTGAAATTTGCTTCAAAGCCCAAGTTTGAGAAAATAGTTCTGAGGATATGGTTGACTAAAGAGATAAATGGGGATAATGTACAAATTAATAAAAGACTATACATATATATATATATATATACATATATATATATATATACATATATATAAAGAGATAAATGGGGATAATGTACAAATTAATAAAAGACTATACATATATATATGTATATATATATGTATACATATATATATACATATATATATATATATACATATATATATATATATACATATATATATATATATATATATATATATATATATATATATATATATATATATATATATATATATATATATATATATATATATATATATGTGTATATATATATATACATATATATATACATATATATATATATATATACACATATGTATACATATATGTATACATATATATACATATATATATATATATATATACACATATGTATACATATATGTATACATATATATATATATATATATATATATATATATATATATATATATATATATATACATATATGTATACATATGTGTATATATATATATATATGTATATATATGTATATATATATGTATATATATGTATATATATATATATATATATATATGTATGTATATATTTTCTTATGAAACAAACACATGGCATCAATTTTAGATGAGATATACCCAGTATAATATCCTTATAAGTAAAAGGACAATATTATTTTATCACGGATGTTTTTAATCCGAACTTAAACTGCCCTTATTTAAAGAGAAATTCTTTAATTCTTTTAAAGCCAAAATGATATGCCATGACAGTTTTTTTATACGGGAAACTAAACAAAACATAAGCAATTTATACATAATCACACATTGAAGCTCGAAGGTCAATCGTATTTTATGGATCCTTAATACTGGGATGCCTAACACCTTCCTCAGGGGATTACCAGAACCCTTACCTAGAACTCTGGATTACGAAGGATTTTTCACGGTGTATGGATAAACCCTTTAAAACTGATTTTCCTAATTTTCTAAAAATTGGGTGGCGACTCTTTTAAAACAAAGTCTAAAAGAGCACCAACGAGTTCGAAGTAGCTTTTTGAGTGCTAACCCTGCCCACGAAATGCGAACCGTTACAACCGTGAAATTGTGGCGGTGGAGAATTGCCCTTGGCTTATAAATTTATTACCACGACTTGGGGTCATTTATTTCACAAAAAAATAACCCCAAGTGACCTTTGAAGCTCTCTCAGGTCATCCATAATCATCTCAAATCATTACAAGAGAAGATCAAGCTTTCAAAGCTCAACTAGTTCATCAAAGGTGTTTGTTCTTGCTTCTAGTTGAAGTTATGGTAACTTAGTCTCTTTGTTTTTTCAAAGTTCACCAAAATGTTGTAGGGTTAGGCATTGACCCTCACCTGTGTATATCTAGGATGTGCAAAACATGGAGGACATAAACCTCAACCTCCAGTACAATAGGTGTAATGATATAAGTCATATAACTATTTTGAAGTTCACAAACATACTTCTTGTAACAAGGTTCCTCTTTTACAGAATGGAGGTTGAAAGAATAATAAACAAAGTAATTAAGCTGTAGACTAAGATTAAGCTCAATCATGATCAAAAGTAAAGTTTTCGTTTTGAGCTTTGAATCTAAAACTAGTTGTACCATTAGTGTCATTCTTCATAATGTTTTTAATTCACTGAGGAAGAACTAAATCCATTATGAAGAAAGTGTTTTGCTTGCTGCTTTCTCCCATATTAGCCAAAAAATCAGCCATGGTATTGATCTTTCTGTAGCAGTGTTGGAATTTGAAATTTCCCGTGTCCTTCAATGCTTGAATCTTGTTGATTATAGATCTAACTTGCCATGTGGTATTAAACTTCCCATTAATCATAACAGTGATCAAAAGAGAATCAGATTCCACAATAACATTGTTGTATCCATTGCTTACACACCATTGAAGCCCAATGAGAATAGTTTTTGCTTCTGCAACATTATTAGAATAGGTTCCAAAATAACATGTGTATGCCAGAATGCATTGCCCTCTGTCATTTCTCAAGATGCCTCCTCCACCTGCACTTCCTGGATTACCTTTACTACAACTATCAGTATTGAGTTTAAAACTCCCAAGCTGTGGTAGTTTCCACTTCAGAAGTTTAATATAAATTATGTGTTTGAGTTTTTCAATTTGATCCCAATCAATATGACATTGCTTGTCCAGATCAATACTAGGAAACTGTGTTGTTATCAGCAATCTTGTTAAATACAGAACCTGACTTATCACTCCTCTAGTTGAACATCTAATGCCTTCAAATCTTACTGCATCTTGATTTCCAAACTTCCCAACAAATAATAGATGGCAGGCATTGTAAAATTAAGGATTGCACCTTGTTTTTAGCCTTACACATCCACCATTTCATCAAAGTGCATTTAATGTTGCTTTGTTGAATTCCTTATACCACTAACTCCTGAAAAATAGCACCACACTTCATTAGCAAGTTCTCCTTTTCTGAATAGTGGTCACTGTTTTCTCTATGTCCATTGGAACAACAATTGCATCTTGAAGGACCATGAATTCTGAATCTTTGGATAGCATCATATGTTGGTAATTTATTTGCCAACATCCTGGTTATTAAGAAAGAGATTTTGAAAGGTATTTTAGGATGCCAAATCATTTGGTAGTCAAGGTGCAACCTTTCTTTTTTCTAAGCATTGTCCAGGCAAATTTACTAGTAAAGAGTCCATTATGACTAGGTTTCCAAATTGGAAAATTAGCCTTATCATCATAGATCTCTAAACTTGATATATCTGCAACAATATTATGAGGAAGTTGTTCCTATAATTTAGCAATATTCCACTGATTACCAAGCATAAACTCAGAAACTTTGAGTTTTTTTGGTCTATATGAATGAGGAAAGTATTGAGCCAAATGACCATTATCCACCCAATTGTCGCACCAAAAGGATATATTACCTTTCACTACTTTCCAAATAATATGCTCCTCATATTCTTTTCTAGCCTCAAGCATTCTTTTCCAAGTGTGAGAATGACCCACACTCCATTTTTTGACAACTGGATGTGGTCTTGGACAGTATTTAGCTTCAAAGAATTGTCTCCACAAGGTCTCCTTTGTTCTGAAATTCCACCAAGTTTTAGCACCATAGACTTTCCCAACATCTTCAATAGATCTTAAACCTATTCCACCCTCCTTTGTGGGATAGCAAAGATGTTTCAAGGCCACCTAATGAAACTTTTTCTTGCCCTCGATTTCACTCCAGAAAATGTTAGAGATAAGTCTCTCTATTTGAGTGATAGTAGTTTTGGGAAGCTGTGCAACAGACGTGATATGTAGAGGCATGGCTTGTAACACTGATTTGATAAGAACAACCCTTCCTCCATATGAGAGTAACTTGCCTTGCCATCCTTGAAGTCTAGCTGCAATCTTTGCCATAAGCTCTCCAAAATAAACTACCTTTTTCCTTCCAATATAAATTGGACAACCACGATATGTAAATGGAAATTTTGAATTGTTGAACCATGTAAGTTGTTTGATATCATCAATCACTGCTTGATTAGCATTTGAAGTCACCAGAAAGCATGATTTGTCCTTGTTCACTAGTTGCCCAGAAACTGCTTCATAAGTAGAAAGCTTTTTCATCATAGCAATAATGGATAATGGATCCCTAGAGAAGAATAAAATAGTGTCATCTGCATAACTCAAGTGAGTAATAATGAGACTGTTCTTGCTGCTCGCACAAGGTATGAAATTTTCATTCTTAAGCTAGTCCATCAGAATTGAAAGAAGTTCAACACCAATGATGAATAGAGATGGAGAAAGTGGATCACCCTGCTTAATGCCCCTTCCTGATTTAAAAAACACATATCTGCCTCTATTAATGTTGATAGAATACCATTTATTGGATATTATTCTCCATATCATGTTAACCCACTCTGAGGAGAAACCAAAATGCTTGAGTACTTGAAACAGATAATCCCAATCCACTCTATCAAATGCCTTAGCCATATCCAATTTCATGACAACATTTCCATTTGTGTTGGGCTTCTTAATGTTATGAACCATCTCCTGAGTGAGAATGATATTGTCTGTAATAGACCTTCCTTTCAGAAAACCTGCTTGATTCTGAGAAACCACCTTATGAATAACCGTAGAAAGCCTAGTGTTCAATAGTTTGGAAATGATTTTAGCACTAAAATTGCTGAGGCTGGTAGGCCTCATTTCAGTGAATTTCTGAGGACTGTTGACCTTAGGCAATAAGGTGAGACAAGTATGAGTAAAAGATCTTGGTAACTCAGTGCCGACAAAGAATTCACAAACCATGTTAGTTAAATCATTTGCTATGATGTCCCAACATGGCTGATAGAATACTCCTAATATGCCATTAGGACCAGGTGAGCTATCAGGGCTGAGATTGAAAATAGCTTCCTTGATCTCCTGTACTATTGGCATAGCACAAAGTCTTTGATTATCCTCATCAGTAATTACTCTAGGAAGTCATCAGTAATTACTGTAGGAAGTAATTGCAAATGTTGAAGTCCTTGGGATTATCATTTTTAGCAAACTGCTTCTCAAAGAATCTGCAAGCTTCTTGACCAATTTCTTCATTTCCTTCCACCCAGCTATTGTTGGCATCTTTGATTTTTTTAATATTGAGTCCTTTTCTCTTGGATTTCATAAGAGTGTGGAAGAATTCTTGTGTTTGAATCTCCTTCTTTAAACCATTGCATGCTTTCTTTTTGCCTCCAAAAGGATTCTTCTTTCTTGGTATGTAGCATCAACTGTGCATTTGCATAGTCATAAGCAGATCTGTTCTCATCAGAATTATCTTGAATGCATTTTTCTTCAAGTTCAGCCAACTTGATTTCCATTATTTTAGTGGTTTCAAAAATGTTACCAACACAATTCTTAGACCACCAAGATAGTTTCCTACACGTATTTTTCAGCTTCATATGAATTTCCAGAGAGGATTGCCAATTACTTCTTCTGACCAAGTTGCTTTAGTAAATCCTGAAAACCTGGTTCCTTAATCCAAAGTGGTAACTTAGTCTTGAAGTAATCTGTGTGGGTTGGAGTTCTTCAAGCTATATGGTATGATCTTCATTCTATCTCTTATGTAAAGTTGATTTAGAGGTTTAACAAGTCTCAAAAGTGAAAAGAATCATGGTGGAAAGGTCATAAGGTGTTGTGTTAAAGTTATTGACTGATTTTGAAAGGAAGTCTTGGACTGATTTGAGTCTATTTTGAATGTAACCTCTTGGCTATGTTGTTGTTGATGTTGTTATTGATGTTTTGGAGTTGCTTTGGAATTGGATGGAAGTAGATAATATAAGGGAAATGCTGCCCGAATTCCGTTAACTCACCTACTAGTTTAACTTAACCTTATAAGTATTTCAACAACTTAACCTTAGTGTGAATCATCTTGAATGTATATTTGCAAGCTCGGGAAGATAGAGATTGGGTGGTTAAGTAGACAATGATGTATGTTAAGGTTGTCCCGTTCTTTCTTTTGGCATGATCAGATTGATATGAACGTACAAGAACGATATTCATAACAACTTCACTCTTAGATATACAAGAAGCTTATGATCTTTATCTTCTTATGATGTTGTTGATCTTTTTTTATGGTTATTGATCTTGTCTTATGGTCATTGATCCTTCAAGGTGAGATATGTCGATGATGTTTGTTCTATAATGGTAATCAGAGGTATATCGACATTACGTCACTCCGATAGAGTCGTAACACCTTTTTGTGCTTATATATATATATATATATATGTTTTTGAAAGAAAGCATGCATGTACGCTCTCAGAGGCATTCAGATGTACAGGTTGACTGTCACGCCCCGAACCATGGCCTGGGCGTAACATGGCACTTGGTGCCTAACTGCATGTGACCGAGCAAATTCGTTGGCTGGCTGAATCTACATGTGATATCAAAACATACTAAAATGCAGAAATAAGACTAACATATGCTGATCTTCTAAAAAGTCTGACTGCAATATCTTATAAATGCGAAAATAATGAATGAGTCTGGATAAGTAGCCAACAAGGCTAACACAAATACCTGCTAATATCTGACTGACTTAACTGTATTCCATAAAGCCTCTAATGAATACTAAAAGGGTTAACTATCTATCGGGATAAGGCCTCGGCGTACCCAACTGACTAACATAATGTAAAGATTAAAGACATGATAACGCCCCGAAGGAACTGGAGCTCACCAAGTAGTTGATATGAGCAAGTCCTAGCTAGCAGAATCGACAATTTGTAAATTGTTGCCTGCATCGTGAAATGCAGGCCCCCAAGTAATAAAAAGGGACATCAGTATATTTGAATTGAACTGGTATGTAAAGCAAATAAAAGAAAGAACTGCAAGTACATGAAACTGAAACTGAAACTGATATTTGATAACTGAACTATACATGAGAATAAAAAATACGAATATTTCCTGTTCTGAATGAAGAATTACCTGTGTAACTGACAATATAATCGGTGGCCTAGGGCCCAATAAATGTGCACAAATCTGTGTCCTCAGGACCAAGCAATACTTATGCATAAACTGTGGCCTGGGTGTCACGACCCAACCCCGTAGGCCATGACTAGTGCCCGGGTTGGGCACGCAAACACAATCGTTAAACCCGAATCACACACAGATCGTTTATACAGACACAAATATCAAACGCTGTCTCAGATTATATCAAACTGTCTAAAACACATCTCAAACACAGCCATATATATATATCAGAAGCCGGCAAGGCTATCAAATGGCGCAACGACCCAAAACATATGCAAATGCAAGCCGACGAGGCTGCCACGACGAATGGGATCGCCGTAACATATAGCATACAAACACAACTGTACAGAATGGGCATAACCCACATACACATCTACAGACCTCTAAAAAGAATCATATGGCGGGACAGGGCCCCGCCGTACTCCTGAACAAATATATATATATGCAACGAACGAATATATACCAAAATGTGGGCTCCGGAATAAGGGGAGCACTCCAAACAGCAGAAGAGGGTGTCCTAAACTGGTGGATCACCAAACTGTGCGTCTGTACCTGCGGGCATGAAACGCAGCCCCCGAAGAAAGGGGGTCAGTACGAAATATGTACTGAGTATGCAAAGCAGAAGATATAGTAAACAATCTGAATCATACTCGAATGGAAGTACAGAAAATAAATGCATTTCCAAAATATCAAAATGTTTACTTTCAAAATACGAATCATGCATAGGGCTCAGAAAATATGGTCGCCCGCCCGTCGATGGCGCCATAACACAAGATAACACCGTAAAGTTTCAAATCTCCGTATCCCCGTCACACATCATATCACAAAGATAACGCCATACACAGCATAACACCAAATATAAGCGAAACCCGGCCCTACAGCGAGGGGCTCGGTGAACCATAAACATAGCATAACACCGGAGTATAACAAAGTGCGCACGACAACAGAACCGGCCCGGGTCTCGGCGAAAGATACAATGTGTAATGCACGAGCAGAGTCGTGAGTAACCATATGTATAAATCATTATAATAGACTCAAATGATAAGTAAAATGACCATACTTAGAAATCAGAATAATCACCAAATCAAATTCTTCCAAAAGTCGTCAGGATTACTAAAAGAAGAGTCGCGGGACCCACGGACGGGTGTCGACCCGAGTCGGGCCCGCCTATGAAAAACATAGTCATCGTACATCATACAATCACCTACGAGCATATCGAGAAAATCCGAGCCTTTCTGTGAAAGATACGGGCGTTCGTAGTTACGGAACTTTTTAAAAGCCAAACTTTTTATGCAAGATTTGAAAATCAAATATTCCCAAGACATAAGGGCCAATATTTCATCATATCAAACATACGAATTCCAAGAAACAAATAAGAGTCATAAACATGCTCGGATTGCGAGAATCGAATTTCCTCCAGGCTCGTGTCATAGCCTATTTGTAACTAAGGCATGCCAAAAGAAGAAAGGATGGAGCTTTACATACCTCAAACGCTCTCCAAGCTACTCCAAACTCAAGCTAATGTCAACCTACGTCTCGGGCTGCCCAAGGTCTACAAATAAGTCATAATATGCCAAACATTAGCCATGGACGTTTAGGCATTTAATTCCAAATTAGCCCTTAATTCTACAGAAATTTGGGCAGCATTTCCGCTGTAAATAGGTCAACCCCGAGAATTTAACTCGGCCAAATCAACAACAACAACAACAACAACCAACCTAGCAACATCAATAATCAATCCGAAAGGCAATATAACATTAGTAGCCCTCTTATATATCATTCAACAACATTCATAATATTCAATTCAACGGCTTACCTTCAAGCCAACGTCAGCGCTTATATATGCAAATTCTAACCCGAACCCATACCAACAATATTCAAAGACATTTTAAGCAATTCATACAACATTTCAAACATTCCAAATAATACTCCCACTCTCCCGAAAACTGCCCAAACCCGAGAGTCTCAACTATAACACATTCCTCATTTTCAAATTATGATTTGCATCCAACAATTCACATTCTAACAATGTCATTCTCATAAATATACAAATTACATCAAATGTGAAATAACCTCCAAATCAGTCCGCAACAATTACAACATCAATTTGAGTCATTAAACTCTCATTTCTCAACATAGAATTCATTACGACAACAACTAAAACACTAAGCGACATTAATGCGTTCTTTGTCATATAATATGACCCATTTTCGGCAACATCACCACACATCATATATTGATAATTCTCATTCATTTCTTCACACTACAACAATTAACATACTACATCAATTCAATTCATCACTTAAACACAACACAACACACACACACCTCACACGGCTAACACACCACACACCACCTCACTTCCAACATGCCATATTTCATGATTTTCATCCATTTTAACATACTACAACATACATACAACCTTTATAACATACAAAACATGATCAAATCTTACCTCTCTTCCTTCAACTTCACAATAGGCTAGGGTTTGCAATAATGAAAGCTAGCGATGGTTGATGACTCCGAATAACACTTCCACGTTACTTAGGGACCTCAAATTAGTGGATTTGCATCAACGAAATAATTTTGGGATGGCTTGAATGGACCTTAATTTTTATCCTCTCTTGGCCGAGAGCTTCTTTAAGGGAGTTCTTCAACTTCTTACTTTTTTTTCTAAGTGTTGGAATGAAGAAAGATGACTTAGTGATCATCTTTTAAGCTCCTAGGTGAATCATACATGTGTCCCTTGGCCCACACATGTGTTGGACCAATTAAAATTGTCCACAAATTGTGTGGGCCAACTCCCACACCACACGGCCAAGCAAGGAAAAATGCATGATTTTTAACTTCCAATAATTCCAATTTTGGTCCCAAATTTTTCTAATTGTTCTATACCAACAAATACATGAACAACTTATGACTCAAAATAAAATCGAAGGTCCAAAAGTCTCGACTTTGCATCCCGGAATGGTTTGGTCCCTAACTTATCACAATTAATCCGGATTGTTCCAATGTATAAAATACGGGATATAACATTCTCCCCCCCCCCCTTTAGAACATTCATCCTCGAATGTTAGATTAACCTTACGGGATCTTATAAGCGCTCGGGGGAGTTTCTTTTTCAACCATCACACACACTATTCATTTATCAAACAACATAGTCAAGTAAGAATTTGGATTACTCGTAGGTAACCGGAAAATAGTGAGGTACTTTTTCTTCATCTCTGCTCTCGACCTTCCTGTGTCATTTCTTCCGATTATTGTTTCGCCATAGCACTTTAACGAAGCCACATCCTTATTCCGAAACTTTCTTATCTCGACGATCCAATATGGCTATAGGTCGCTCTTCATAAGATAGCTCCTCCGTGACCCGGATATCATCTACGAAATATTCCGGAAGGGTCACCAATACATTTACGAAGCATAGAGACATGGAATACGGTGTACCGCTCCCAAATCAGCTGGCAGATCTAACTCATAGGCAACCTTGCCTATTTTACGAATAATCTGATAAGGCCCAATATATCTCGGACTGAGCTTCCCTTTCTTGCCAAATCTCATAACACCCTTCATAGGTGACACTTTAAGGAATACCCAATCACCAATCTGAAACTCTAAATGTCGACGGCGATTATCTGCATATGATTTCGTCGACTCTGAGCCGCTAACAACCGCTCCGAATGAATTTCACCTTATCCTTGCCCGTCGGATCATATCTCGGGCCAATCAACTCGATCTCCCAACATCAAACCAACCGATCGGTGACTACACTTTCTTCCATACAATGCCTCGTATGGTGCCATCCGAATACCGAAGTGGTAGTCGTTATTATAAGCACATTCAACAAGCGGCAAATGATCATCCCGGCTACCTCGAAATCAATAACACAAAGCCCGCAACATATCTTCCAACATCCGGATAGTGCGCTCGGCCGTCCGTCGACCGAGGATGAAATGCCGTATCGAGACTCACCGTGTCCCCAATCCCGCCCGAAACGATCTCCGTAAATTAGTCAGAACCGGGCACCTCTATCGGAGATAATAGATATGGAAACTCCGTGAAGTCTCACAATCTCCTTAATATAAACCCGGCATAATCCTCACCGAATACGTAGTCCGGACCGGGAAGAAAATGGGCTGATTTTGTCAGCCTGTCAACAATAACCCAAATGGAATCATACCTCCGTGGAGTGTGAGGTAAACCTGTAATAAAGTCCATATTAATGATCTCCCACTTCCACGACGGTATCTCCATCTCCTGCAATAATCCACCGGGCTTCTGGTGCTCGATCTTAACCTGCTGACAATTCGGGCACTGAGCGACGAACTCTGCTATATCTCTTTTCATACCATCCCACCAATATAAGCATCTGAGATCATGATACATCTTCGTCGCCCCTGGGTGAACAGAATAGCGGGCATAATGTGCCTCGCCCATAACCTGTCGCCGCAGCCCCACAACGTCAGGTACACATAATCTGCCTCTATGGAATAATGTTCCATCGGATGTAAGCTCGAACGGGGTCTTTTCCTTCTCAAGAGCTGTATCTCTGTACTGTGCCGAATAGGATCCTCATACCGACGTCGCTTAATCTCTTCCGTAATGAGGACTCGGCAATACCTCAAACGAAAAACCCCAACATCTAATCGCCCAAACGAACTCCAAGACTAGCCAACTGATGGATCTCGCGAACCATCTCTTTCCTCTCTGATGGCACGTCCGCTAGACTGCCCATAGACTTGCGACTAAGTGCATCTGCCACAACATTAGCTTTCCCCGGGTGGTAGAGAATATCAACATCATAATCTTTCAGCAACTCTAACCACCTCCTCTGCCGCAAGTTCACTCCTCCTTTTGCTTAAAGATGTACTGGAGGCTCTTATGATCTCGTATAAATATCAACGTCAACACCATATAAATAATGTCTCCATATCTTCAAAGCATGAATCACCGCGGCTAGCTCCAAATCGTGAGTCGGATAATTCTTTCGTGTTTTTCCGTCCGCCGGGAAGCATAAGCTATCACCCTGCCGTGCTGCATCAACACACACCCCAAACCAATACCAGAGGCATCACAATAAATCACATACCCATATGGACCCTCGGGAAGAGTCAGGATCGGAGCTGTAGTCAACTGCTCAAAGAATCGGAAGCTACGCTCGCAAGCATCGGTCCACCGGAACTTGCCCCCTTCCGAGTCACCTTGTTAAAGGCGCCGAAATCGAAGCAAATTTCTCTACGAATCTCCCGTAATAACCGGCCAATCCCGAAAGCTACGCACCTCGGTCGGCGTCGTAGGCCTAGGCCAATTCTTGGTGGCCTCAATCTTCGGGTATCCACCCGGATGCCATCAGCTCCAATAATGTGCCCCGTAAATGCCACCGAAGTTTTAATTCACATTTAGAAAATTTAGCATATAATTTCTAGTGCCGAAGTGTGCCAAGTACCGTCCTCAAATGATCGCATGTTCCGCTTTTGATCGAGAATAAACCAGATATCATCAATAAATACAATCACAAACATATCTAAGAACGGTCCGAATACCCGATTCATCGTGTCCATAAATACGGGCCGGAGCATTAATCACCCAAAGACATCACTCGAATTCATAATGCCCATATCGGGTCCCGACGTTGTCTTAGGAATATCACCTCTCGTACCCGGACTCGATGATAGCCTCGACCTTGTGTCTATCTTCGAGAAACACGGCACCCCGCAACCGATCAAAAAATCATTAATCCCGGGAGGGGATATTTATTCTTGATGGTTACCTTATTCATTGCCGGTAATCAATGCACATCCGTTAAAATAGCCGATCCATCCTTCTTTCTCACAAACAATACCGCGCTCTCCCTGTGTGGTGATGTCTCGGGCCTAATAAATCCCTTCTCTAATAAATCTCTCACCGCTCCTTTAATTCTTTCAATTCGTAGGTGCCATTACGTACGGAGGAATAGAGATAGGCCGAGTATCCGGCAACAAATCAATAGCAAACTCTATCTCCCGCTCGTGGGGAAGACCTCGGAAGCTTATCCGGGAAATACATCTAGAAACTCATTAACCACCGGGACCGACCGAAGAGTCGGTGCCTGCGCTTCTAAATCATGGACACGAACCGATGATAAATATAGCCTTTTTCGATCATTTTCCTTGCCTTGAGGTATGAAATAAACTTACCTCTCGGCGATGTCGTATTACTCCGCCCACTCTATGACTGGTTCCCCTAGAAATTGGAAACGGACTATCTTCTTTGACAATCAACATTAGCATAACAAGAAGCTAGCCAATCCATACCCATAATCACGTCAAACTCAATCATATCTAACTCTACCAGATCCGCCTTAGTACAGCGGCCACGTATAATACCGAACAATCTCTATAAATCGGCGGCTATAACGTAATCCCCACCGGTGGAGCTACCTCAAAAGGCTCTATCGGCTCGTATTCTATCCCAATTTTATTAGCAACAAGGGGAGAAATATATGATAAAGTAGAACCAGGATCAATCGCGTATACACATCTCGAGAGAAGACCCAATATACCGTGACAACATTAGGCGACGCCCCGGTCCCGTCGGCCGGCCAATGCATATATGCGGTTCGAAGGACCGCTAAAACCCAGAACTCCACCACGACCCTCGCCGCGGCCCGCCGGCGCCGGGTACCTCGCCCGCCGGGCGCATAGCTACCGAGGATGAAGATGAACCACCGGCCGACCCGTGGACCGAGCCGCGCCGCCCGCACCACCTCTAACCGGGACAATCTCTAATCGATGGCCCCGACGGCCACAAGTAAAGCACGCACCGGTGGCACGAAAACACTCGCCAGGCGTTGTCTCCCACGCGGGGAACACGGAGGTCCGGGTTGGTCTCATCTCGACTACCGGAGCCTCCCGTCCAACCGTGAGCCCGAAAACCGGAGCTCGTCTCGCCCTCGAATATCCCGCACCCTCTCGATCTCGGCCGGCGTGAGCCGGGCGTACCCCGTGCTTGGCCGGGGAGGATATCTCGCTCGCTCGCCGAGGCCGAGGGCCCTCGAAAATCCCCGGAATACCCGAGTATGATCTAGCCCTCTTGGGCCGGCCCCCGTCATCAACCTTATCCGGGCCGGCGCCGCTCCGTCCGGCGTCCTCCATGCCCGGGTGCGGGCTCCGTATACGGGCACATCCATACACGGTCAGCCGCCAACAAACAACTATCAACCATGTATCGGTCCAATCCCATCATATATCGGGCATCCCGGTCATGCCGCATACATATGTGCGCATATCTAGCCGCCGAGTCAAACTCCAAACCGTACTCCCGGGACGCCGCCCCTCTCGCTTTTAACAAGAATCCGCCCACCCCGGCCCGCCTCACCTCCGAGCGTAAAATGGGCCGTGAAAGCCTCTATAAACTCGCCCCATACGGCCGGGAGGGGCACCCTCGCCTCTCGACGCATCCACGACTCATACCAATTGCGGCTATATCGTGCAACCCGTGTACGACGCCATCTCAACCGACTCGAGATCGGAAGCCTAATCAACCGTAATGTACGCCGATCCGTCGATGAACTCACGAGGGTCCCTCGCGGGCTTCGACCCGAAAAACTCGGTGGATTACATGTAGAAAATCACGGCCCTCGACCATCGCGCCGGTCCGCACGATCACCCCCTACTCCAAGCTCGTCCGTGGACTCGCCCCCCGCTACCAACCGAGTCAATAATCGTACCGCCTCCCGCAAGGTCCCATCATCCGCCCCCGGCGTGGGCCGGAGGCGCGTGCCGCGGCGGAGCCGCGTGGAGCCGCCCGGTGCTACCGCCGTGGTCGCTCCAAATCCCTCTCGGCATCGGTGGCGCAGCCGAACCGGCCGTCGGAGGCACAATATACGGCTCAATGCGGGCACGAGCCCTAGTAGTCATCTGGCTCGGCTAGTCTCACCAACCGCCGTAGACTTACCCTTCTCGGGCAACCTGTGGCCTTCCTCGGAGGCATCGGCGAAAACATAACATTTCGTCGGACAAGAGTCATCCGATAACACGGCTACTATCGCACGATCTAAGATCGAAGGAAAGACAACATCCTAAATGTCCCCGTAGCCTCCTCGTTTATAGATGTGGTGCACAACACACCGATAAACAAGACTCTACTAGACACAGTCTGTGGACATTCCGAGGACGAACCGCTCTGATACCACTTCTGTCACGACCCAACCCCGTAGGCCGTGACTAGTGCCCGAATTGGGCACCCAAACACATTCATAAATCCGAGTCGCAAACAGATGGCTTATACGGACGTAATTATCAAACACGCTCTCGTATTATATCAAACCGTCAAACACATCTCAAACACATCCCCTCGTATATATGAAGCCGACATGGCTATCATATGGCGCAACGGCCCAAAACATGTACAAATGCAAGCCGACGAGGCTCGCCACGCGCGAATGGGATCGCCGAACATATAACATACAAAAAGCAATCGTACGAATGGGCATAACCCACATACACGTCCACGTACCTCTAAAACGTACAAACGTAATCATAAGACGGGACGGGGCCCCGCCGTGCCCCCGAACAAATATATACAAATGCAACGAACGAATATATACCAAAATGTGACTAAGGAATAAGGGAGTACTCCAAGACGAGAAGGGGTGTCCTAAGGCGGTGGATCACCAAGCCGCATGCATCCGTACCACGGCATGAAACACAAAAGAAAGGTCGGTACGAAATATACTGAGTATGCAAAGCAGAAGATATAGTATACAAATCTGAATCATACTCGAACAGAAGTACAGAAAGTAAATGCATTTCCAAAGTATCAAAATGTTACTTTCAAAATACAAATCATGCATAGGGCACAGGAAATATGGTCGCCCGCCTGTCGATGGTGCCATAACACAAGATAACACCGAAGGTTTCAAATCTCCGTATCCCCGTCACATATCATACACGGCATAACACCATACCAGGATAACACCAAATGTAAGCGAACCCGGCCCTCGAGCGAGGGCTCGGCGAACCATAATCACGGATAACACCGGGGTATAACAAAGCGCGCACGACAATTAAAACGGCCGGGACTCGGCGAAAGATATAATAGAATGCACGAACGGAGTCGTGAGTAACCATATGGATAAAATCATTATCATGGACTCAATTGATAGGTAAAATGACCATACTTCAAATCGGGATATTAGTCATATCATATTTTGTCACAAGTTATCAGAATTACAAAAAGGAGAATCGCGGGGCCCACGGACGGGTGTTGACCCGAGTCGGGCCCGCCTATGAAAAACATACTTATCATACATCATAAAATCACCTACGAGGATATCGAGGCAATCCAAGCCTTTCTGTGAAAGATACGAGCGTTCGTAGTTACGGAACTTTTAAAAATCAAACTCTTTGTGCAAAAGTTGAAAATCAAATATTTCAAAGGCATAAAGGCCAATTTGTCATCATACCAACATACGAATTTCCAAGAAACGAATAGGAGTCATAAACATGCTCGGATTGCGAGAATAGAATTTCCTCGAGGCTCGTGTCATAGCCTATTTGTAACTAAAGCATGCCAAAGAAGAAAGAATGAAGCTTTACATACCTCGTACGCACTCAACGCTGGCTCAAACTCAAGATAAATCCAACCTACGTCTCGGGCTGCCCAAGGTCTACAAACAAGCCATAATATGCCAAACATTAGCTAGAGACATTTGGGCACTTAATTCCAATTTAGCCCTTAATTCTACAGAAATTTGGGCAGCATTTCCCCTGTAAATAGGCCACCCCGAAAATTTAACTCGGCCAAAATCAACAACAACAACAACAACAACCAACCTAGCAACATCAATAAGCAATCCGAAAGGCAATACAACATTAATAGCTCTCTTTTTCATCATCTAACAACATTCATAAATTCAATTCAATGGCTTACCTTCAAGCCAACATCGACGCTTATACATTCAAATACTAACCCGAACCCATACCAAAAATATTTAAAGACATTCTAAGCAATTCATACAATATTTTTAACAATCCAACAATGTGTCACGACCCAACCCCGTAGGCCGTGACTAGTGCCCGATTTGGGCACCCAAACACAATCGTCGAATCCGAATCACATACAAACAGTTTATGCAGACACAAATATCAAACGCTGTCTCAGATTATATCAAACTCCGTCGCAAACATATCCCAAACGACCATATATATATCGAAGCCGACAAGGCTATCAAATGGCATAACGGCCCAAAACATGTACAAATGCAAGCCGACGAGGTCGCACGTGATTAGGATCGCCCCCGAACATAATATATACAAAACACACCCGCATGTAGGCACAACCACACAAACATGTCCACGAGACCTCTAAACGGACGAACGTAATCACATGACGGGACGGGGCCCCGCCGTACCCATGAACAATATATATACTGATGCAACGAACGAATATATACCAAAAGTGTGAGCTCGGAATGAGGGGAGCACTCCAAACGGCAGAAAAAGGGTGTCCTAACCGTTGGATCACCAAGCGTAAATGCACGCCACTGCGGGCATGAAACGCGGCCCCGAAGAAAAGGGGTCGGTACGGAATATGTCTTGAGTATGCAAAGCAGAAGTACGAGAAATGAAGTCATAACCGAAGTAAAGTGCCGAACGCGAGCATAATAAGCCGAATACCAAGGTACTTACACCGACCTCCAAATTATACATAAAGCGGTACAGAAGACAAATAGGATAATCAGGATGTCAAAATGCTTCGCTTTCTTTTGAAAAATATTTCTGCCTCGTATATACGGGAAATCAAACATATCATACGAGCTGACATTATCCGATTGCCGAGGAACGTACGGCCCGGTCCATATATAACATAATAATCACAAACGTACCGTCATATTATCATACATCATATCACATATCCTGTTGTATCATCAGATCATCACATATCACATACCACATATGCACACATATCGCAGCCAGGAACCCAGCGGTAATGTCACATATACACATACCGCGGCCAGGAACCCAGCGGTAATATCACATATACACATATACCGCGGTCAGGTACCCAGCGGTCAACATCACATAGCGCGCAGGATATCATAACCGGCCCGGGACTCGGCGAAAGAAGTAATAACAAAATGCACAAGCAGAATCATAAGTAACCAAATACAGCTTAAAACATTTTCAACGACTTAATAGGTTAATCGAAACGAACCATCGTTTATAGCCAAAACGATAGTAAAATCGCATTTTCGCCGAACGTCACTCGGGAACATATCGAGAATCACATACATAATATCCTTACTTCGGACTCAACAAACAAATAAGTAATCATACTCGGGGGTCGGGAAGATGGTCATATCGAATTCTTTCAAAAATCGTCAAAGCACGTAAAGAAAGACGCGGGGCCCACGGAGGGGTGTCGACCCTAGTCGGGCCCGCTTGTGGAAAACATAGTCATCATACATCATGGAATCATTTTTGAGCATATCGAAGCGATCCGGTTCCGTACGTGAAAGTTACGGACTTTCGTAGTTTTCGGAATCATTTAAGAACAAAACTCTTTTAAAGACCAAACTTTTATGCAACTTTTGAAACTTAGTCATACTAAAGACATAAAGCCAATATTTCATCATATCAAACATACAAGGACTAAGAAACAAATAAGAATCACAGACATGGTCGGATCGCGAGAGTAGAATTTCCTCGAGGCTCGTGTCATAGCCTATTCACGACTAAGGCATGCCAAAAGAAGGAAGGCCACGCTTTACATACCTCAGGCGCTCTCAACGCTACTCCAAATTCAAGCTAAAGCCAACCTACGCCTCGGGATCTCCAAGGTCTACAGACAAGTCATAATATGCCAAACATTAGTTGTGGACATTTGGGCATTTAATTCCAAATTTGCCCTTAATTCTACAGAAATTTGGGCAGCATTTCCCCTGTAAATAGGCCACCCCAAGAATTTAACTCGGCCAAATCAATCAACAACAACAACAACAACCAACCTAGCAACATCAATAATCAATCCGAAAGGCAATACAACAATAATAACTCTCTTTTCCATCATTCAACAACATTCATAAATTCAATTCAACGGCTTACCTTCAAGCCAACATCGACGCTTATACATTCAAATACTAACCCAAACCCATACCAACAATATTTAAAGACATTCTAAGCAATTCATACAATATTTCCAACAATCCAACACTGGCTCCAACTCACCCGAAATCAGCCCCCAAACCCGAGAACCTCACTTTAACACATTCCTCATTTTCAAACCATGAGTTGCACCAACAATTCACATTCTATCAATATCATTCTCATAATTATACAAATTACATTAAACGCATAATAACCTTCAATTCAGCCCATACATTTACAACATCAATCTCGAGTCATTAAACATTCATTTCCAACATAGAATTCATAACGACGACGACTAAAACATTAAGCGACATTAATGCGTTCTTTGTCATATTCCATGATCATTTTCGGCTAACACAACATATCTACATATTGATGATTCTCATTCATTCTTCACCCTACAATGATCATAACATACTAACTAGACTTTAATTCATCACTTAAACACAACACAACACCTCACACGGCTATATCTCACACACATGGCCTCAACTCCTTCAATTCAGCCCATACATTTACAACATCAATCTCGAGTCATTAAACATTCATTTCCAACATAGAATTCATCCTAAAACATAAGCGACATTAATGCGTTCTTTGTCATATAACATGACCCATTTTCGGCCAACATACCAACATGCACATATTTCAACATACAACAATTAACATACTACATAGAACTTAATTCATCATAAACACAACACAACACACAACCTTTATAACACACCTTCACTCCAACATGCCAAGATTTTCATCCATTTTAACATACTACAACATACATACAACCTTTATAACATACAAAACATGATCAAATCTTACCTCTCTTCCTTCAACTTCACAATAGGCTAGGGTTTGCAAGGATGAAAACTAGCTGGTTGATCGCTCCAACAACACTTCCACGCTACTTAGGGACCTCAAAATAGTGGGTTTACATTAAGGAAATAATTTTGGGATGGCTTGAAATGGGACCTCAAATTCCCTCTCCTTGGCGAGCCTCACCTTGTGGTTCTTCCACTTCTATTTTTTTTCTTCTAAGTGTTGTGAATGAGAATAGATGACTTAGAAGTCATCTTTTAAGCCTCCACAAGAGTTTCACATGTGTCTATGGCCCACACCAATGTGTTGGAGCAATTAAAATTGAACACAAAATGGGTGGGCCAACCACCACACTTACACGGCTACAATATGGAAAAATGGATGATTTTCAACTTCCAATTATATCACTTTTGGTCCCAAATTTTCCTAATTGTTCCATGCCAACAAATTCATGCACAACTTATATCTCAAAATAAAATCGAAGGTCAAATGTCTCGACTTTGCATCCCGAAATGGTTTGGTTCTGAACTTACCATAGTTAATCCGGGTTGTCCCAATGTACAAAAATGCGGGATATAACACAATGGCTCCAATTCACCCGAAATCAGTCCCCAAACCCGAGAACCTCACTTTAACACATTCCTCATTTTCAAATCATGATTTGCATCCACAATTCACATTCTAACAATGCTATTCTCATCAATATACAAATTACATTAAATGTACAATAACCTCCAAATCAGTCCGCAACAATTACAACATCAATTTGAGTCATTAAACATTCATTTCCAACATAGAATTCATTACGACAACCACTAAAACACTAAGCGACATTAATGCGTTCTTTGTCATATAACATGACCCATTTTCGGCCAACATACCAACATGCACATATTGATAATTCTCATTCATTTCTTCACACTACAACAATTAACATACTACATAGAACTTAATTCATCACTTAAACCCCACACACACACACACACCTCACACGGCTATATGCTACACACACCACCTTCACTCCAACATGCCATATTTCATGATTTTCATCCATTTTAACATACTACAACATACATACAACCTTTATAACATACAAAACATGATCAAATCTTACCTCTCTTCCTTTGACTTCACAATAGGCTAGGGTTTGCAAGGATGAAAACTAGGCGGTTGATCGGCATCTAACAACACTTCCACGCTACTTAGGACCTCAAAATAGTGGGTTTACATTAAGGAAATAATTTTGGGATGGCTTGAAATGGGACCTCAAATTCCCTCTCCTTGGCCGAGAGCCTCACCTTCTGGTTCTTCCACTTCTATTTTTTTTCTTCTAAGTGTTGTGAATGAGAATAGATGACTTAGAAGTCATCTTTTAAGCCTCCACAAGAGTTTCACATGTGTCTATGGCCCACACCAATGTGTTGGAGCAATTAAAATTCAACACAAAATGGGTGGGCCAACCACCACACTTACACGGCTACAATATGGAAAAATGGATGATTTTCAACTTCCAATTATATCACTTTTGGTCCCAAATTTTCCTAATTGTTCCATGCCAACAAATTCATGCACAACTTATATCTCAAAATAAAATCGAAGGTCAAAAGTCTCGACTTTGCATCCCGAAATGGTTTGGTTACCGAACACCATAGTTAATCGGGTTGTCCCAATGTACAAAAAAATGCGGGATATAACACAATGGCTCCAATTCACGAAATCGAGTCCTTAAAACCCGAGAACCTCACTTTAACACATTCCTCATTTTCAAATCATGATTTGCATCCACAATTCACATTCTAACAATGCTATTCTCATCAATATACAAATTACATTAAATGTACAATAACCTCCAAATCAGTCCGCAACAATTACAACATCAATTTGAGTCATTCAACATTCATTTCCAACATAGAATCTATTACGACAACCACTAAAACACTAAGCGACATTAATTTTTT
>NC_081344.1:53820421-53843085 GCF_029784015.1 Lycium ferocissimum
AATTTTTAGGTACATTAACAAAGGTGAGTTTTTTGTAGGGAATAGGAGTATCAATTGCCTTGGAGTATTCCATTTTAAATCGCTTGAGTAGCTCCTTGACATACTTTTGTTGATGGATCATTGTACTTGTTGGAGTTTGTTTGATTTGCAATCCTAGAAAGAAATTTAATTCTCCCATCATACTCATCTCAAACTCACATCCCATTAATGCAGCAAATTCCTTTGACATTGATTCATTTGTAGATCCAAAAATGATGTCATCTACATATACTCTCACAACCAATATGTTCTTCCCTTTTACTTTTAGGAATAAAGTATTGTCTATCTTTCCTCTGGTGTGACATGAGCTAAGAGAAATTTCGATAGACTTTCATACCATGCTCTTCGGGCTTGTTTTAATCCATAGAGGGCTTTGTCAAGTTTATAGACATACTCTGGGTGTTCTATATCTTCAAATCCGGAAGGTACGCTTGACATATACTTCGTCTTTCAAATATCCATTCAAAAAGGAACTCTTCACATCCATTTGATAAATGGTGAATTCCATGTATGAGGCAAAGCTATGAGGAACCGTATTGCTTCTAGTCTGGCCACAGGAGCGAAGGCTTCATCATAGTCTATTCCTTCTTCATGATTGTATCCTTGGACCACTAGCCTTGCCTTGTTTCTTGTGACAATCCCATGCTCATCCACCTTGTTCCTAAATACCCATTTTGTGCTAATTATAGTTCTATCTTCGATTTGGGCTCAAGATGCCAGACCTTGTTTCTTTCAAACTGATTTAGTTTCTCCTGCATAGTAATAATCCAATTTGCATCTTCCAAAGCTTCACTGACCTTTTTTGGCTCAATAACTGATGGAATGCATTGAAGGCACATAGATTCTTTAACTTGGATCTTGTTGTTACTCCGAAATTAAGATCAGACAGTACGTTTTCTATAGGATGAGATTTCTAATATTCAAATCCTCTTAAGGCTGACCCTTGAGCATTACTAGTATTTTCTTCATAAGCCTCTTGTGGTGAACCTGGTTCATCAGGGGTCTCCTCAGCGGTTCCCCCTGTCTGTGTGACATGCTCTTCACCAATAGATGGGCCTGTTTCACCTATTGGTTCTCCTATTTCAATTTCGCCTTCTTGAGTGCTGCTTTCTCTAGTAGTATAGTTGAATATGGGATCCTCATCGTCGTCTTGTAGTTGTCTTTCATATACAATTCTGGATTCATCAAAGACAACATGCACACTTGCTTCTACCAACATGCTTCTTTTGTTAAAAACTCTGTATGCCTTACTATTGCGAGCATACCGTACAAATATTCCTTCATCACTTCTAGAATTAAACTTACCCAGAGATTCTTTACCATTGTTATGAATGAGGCAGCAACAACCAAAGGTTCTTAAGTGAGAGATATTTGGCTTCCTTCCTTTGAGCAGTTCATACGGTGTCTTTTTTAGTAGCGACCTAGTTATGCATCTATTGAGAATGTAGCATGCAGTGTTTATTGCTTCAGCCCAAAAGTTCCTTGTGATTTCACTGGCCTACATCATAATTCTAGCCATTTCTTCCAAGGTTCAATGCTTCCTTACAACCACCCCGTTTTGTTGTGGAGTCCTGGGGGTAGAGAAGTTGTGGTCGATCCCGTTTGTAGAGCAATACTCTTCAAATTAGCATTTGTAAATTCTGTACCATGGTCTGACCTGATTGAAGTTGACTTATTTCCCAACTTTCTCAGCAAGATTGTAAACTCATCATATGCTTTATCCTTGGAAGCCAGAAACAATGTCTGGGTAAATCTGGTATAGTCATCGATAATTACTAACATATAGCTCTTACCTCATCTGCTCATTATTCTCATAGGGCCACAAAGATCAATATGGATTAGTTCCAACGGCCTGGTTGTGCTAATTACCTTTTTTGCTTTAAAAGAGGATCTGACCTATTTTCCTCTAGCCCATGCCACTACAAACTTTGTCATCTTTGAATTTTATGTTTGGCAGCCCAACTACTAACTCTTGAGAGACAAGTTTGTTTATTTGACCAAGGCTAGCATGACCCAACCTCTGCTGTAGCAAGGGATCACTATCTATAATGCTCAAGCACTTAAGATCATTGTCTGGGATTCCTATGATATCTGTCCTTGTACACACTTTTGTGTCTTAAGGTTGTTAGAATGGTGTTGCCTATTTTGAGGTTAGCTACATCCCCACCAGCAGAGGTGAAAACTATCATATTTCCCTTATCACACAACTGAGATATACTCAATAGGTTATGCTACAGTCCATCCACGTGGTAGACATTGTTGATTGCGTGGTCCTCTGATCTGCCTATCTTGCCTATGCCTTTAATTTTTCCGTTCTTTCCTCTGCGAAAAGCCACATTACCTCCTTCTAGTGCTGAGAAAGAGCAGAAACTATCTTTGTCCCCTGTCATGTGTCTTGACCATGGACTATCCATGTACCAGTTTTATCTGCTTCCTTTTACCTTGGCTTTAATTTACTTTTCTGCACTAGATTTCGAGTCTTTAATGGCCATTAGTGCCGAGTGATCCCTATCTTCTTCTATGATTTCCCTTGAGTCCTAGGATGTCATCAGGGCCTTTGGAGTTTCTTTACCTTTATCTTCGGAGACTTGTTCCATCAGCTTGTTCCTTTTCCACTCGACTTCCCACAAAGGGCAGTCTCTTATCATATGAAATGATTTGTTGCACTTGCAACATCCGCCAAGCTGTTGTTTGTCGTTTCTTCTTTTTCACGAGGCCTTTTTTTGTTCTCTTCTAAGAATTTTTCTTAACTTTCTTGCCACCAGTGCCACTTTCTCTCAATCTATTTCTGATGTCTCATCTTAGGTTTATAGATGGTCTATCATTCTAGCTTTCCACCATGCAAGGTAGTTACCAAGAGACAGGGGTGATTAGTGATTTGATTCCAATTGATTGTGTCCAATTGGTAGTGCATCGTTCATCACGATCTTCTCCAAAGTGTTAATCCTTTGAGAAGGACCCGCTCTGATACCACTTGTTAACTTTACCTCAATTCCACTACAACTGAGCCAACTACAAATTAAGTTACAAACTCTGCAACCTAATTCCTACAACAGCCTTGCTACCCAAACTCTGACTAGCAAGTTATCTTCAAGTAGTAAACTCCTACTTTAAGTTATAATGTTTGTATCTACTTTAGTGCTTCTATAATAAGCTGATAAGGATACAACTCGATAAACCAAACCTAATACAAGATTCTAGACTTAAGAACTGGAAAACATTATTCAGTAGGACAGCTCCTTCAATCTGTCTTTTTGTACTAGGGAGGGAACCCTGGATTCTTGAATATTTTTGAATATATCTTCTTCGCTCAATATTCTTAATTATCTCTTCGTGCGTGTGTGAACTTCTTCTTGTAAAGAGCTAGGTATTTATAACATTGAATCTCCACAGGTCGGTTAACACAAAACCCTTTCCTAGCCAGTCAATGACACGTACGTAGGGTTTGTGTAGTACATGAATTTTTTCCTTGTTGAGTCTGCTTCCAATACATGTAGAAGGCTTACTAATCCCTAAAAATATGACAAGGAATATTTCGTACTTGACCCCCAAGTTCTTTCCATAATTTTGCAAACCCTAGCTGTTGTAGGACTTGGCTGGTTCGTCTGCCACTGAATCTCTACACTGTCTGAGATAGAACATGTTCTTGTACATGTTCCACTAATCTCTTTTATTCTTCATCTTCCGTTGAGTTGCTACTAAGATATTGGCTGGAACATGTTGACAAACCTGTTTCATATAACTGTAAGCTCTGTGTCTGCAACTGGTCAACTTTACCTCTAATCATTTTAAGCTCTTCTTCATACAATGTATTCACTTCTAGGTCATTCATCCATTACACCTGATGACCTGTGATCATCCCTCTTCTGCACCTGATCACTGCTTTGAGTCTGATTGTGTTCTTGCTCTGTGTTGGAACATGTTTGCAGACCTGGTTAACCCTGATTCATGTGCTTCATCTGAAAACTCTTTAGCCGAACAACTTCTTCTTTCTGAACATGTCTTCTGAGTCTTAGTCACTTCACCCCCTATGCTACCTTGTTCAGTTGTCTTATTCATAGATCTATTTTGTTGCATATTGAACATCTCTGTAGACTGGGTCAATTCTTTCTTTGTGCTTGTCTGTTGTCTGTATTTGATGGAATGTGTTAGTGGACCTAATTCATGTGCATTTCTTGCAACTGTCTCTTGCGATAGATCAAGTGTTTGGACCAGTTCCATGTGCATTCTGATATGAGCTTGACCTGATTTGTCTTATTCATAGTACCAATCAATGTGATATCTTTTGTAAATCATCAAAACTCATATATACATTAGTCTAGCTGATGCCAACAAATTGCCATCACATTAGCACCTATCTTTGATCTACCAAATTTCTCCAGGGAATTCGTAATTGAAACTGATGCTTCAGGTGGGGATATTGGAGCTATATTAGCACAAAACAATCAACCCATAGCCTTATTTAGTCAAGGATTATCTGAGAGGAATAAAGCTCAATCAGTTTATGAAAGAGAGTTGTTAGCTTTAGTCAGTGCTGTTCAAAAATGGAGACCATATCTGCTAGGAGACAGTTTGTGATCAAGACTGATCACCATAGTTTAAAATACTTATTGGAGCAAAGAATTACCACCCCTAGTCAATAGAAATGGTTAGTCAAGTTGCTTGGACATGACAATATGTAACGACCCGGTCAGTCGTTATTGCGTTTTTGACCATTTTGCTCTGTTGACCCGTCTCTGAGCCTTATTAGTACCATTTTGACCCGCGGGGGAATTGGTGGCACAACTCCCTAGGCATTGGAGTGAGTTTTGATGTGACTTTTGAAAAATTTAGCTTTTAAGTGAAAACTGTTTGACTCATAGATGACTTTTTGGTAAACAGATGTTTTTCGGATATCCGTCCATTCTGAGAGGTCCGGATAGTCGTTTAGAACTTGTGTGCATATTCGGTTCAGTTCCCAATGCACTCAGGTGCATTTTGTGGCTTGGGTTGGAAGGCTAGTTCTGAGGCATCTGCATATTTGGTTTGTGTCCAGGAGGTTTCGAGTATCGATTCCAAGTTTGGAAGACACCAGAAAAATTCCAGACCGCGGGTGACCGCTTGGGACGGGCGGATTTTCGATTTAAGTGCCTTCGGAAACCCTTATTTCCTCCCATTCCTTATATTACATTTCCTTAGCATCTAGGAAGCTGTCATGACCCAAACCGATGGGCCATGACTAGTGCCTGAGCTGGGCACCCGTATACGACCTGCTAGGTATAATCAGACTGAAACTGAAACAACATGGCAATCTGTAAAAGCATGTTGTAAACTCATCATGTAATACATCAAAAGAACTTGTCCCTTGCGAGGACACAGCTAACCAAAACATAACAAAGTATACAAGCCGACAAGGCTGCCACTATACACGGGGACATCCGAGACGAATTACATTAGTATAGCTAACCAAAATGTATATACACAACCCACATATGTCTACAGAACTCTAAGAGTATAACAAAGCCTATGTCAAAGGATCTGTACCAAAATGACTCAAGCTCCGGAACAATAGAGCTCTCGACGGCCGAGCAAAAGTCTGCGGCGGATCGCCAAGCGATGGGTGTCTGTACCTACGGGCATGAAATGCAGCCCCTGAGGAAAGGGGGTCAGGACAAAAAATGTATTGAGTATGTAAAGCATGGAATACAATAAAGAAGATCATGACTGAGTAAAAGATGACAGGAGACAAGTAGATACCAATGCATCTGTGCTTTATGAGATAAGAGTCATGCAAATATAATATACCATACCCGGCCCTCTAGTGAGGGAATCGGTGAAATAATCATATATATATACCGTACCCGGCCCTCTAGTGAGGGACTCGGTGAAATAATCATATATATACCGTGCCGCACGCCCTACAGTGAGGGACTCGGTGAAATAATCATATATATACCGTACCCGGCCCTCAAGTGAGGACTCGGTGAAATAATCATATATATGCCGTGCCCGCCCTCTAGTGAGGGACTCGGTGAAATAATCATATATATACCGTACCCGACCTACTAGTAGCAGGGCCTCGGTGAACAATGCAATGAAACTGTGCACGAGTAGAGTATTAGGAGCAATCATGTACAAAATGAATCATCATCTGAGACACTATAGAATAATTTGAATGAACCAACACTTGAGTGTTATATCCCGTATTTTGTACCTCGGGATAATCCGAGTCAACCACGATAAGTTGGGGACAAGACTATGCCGGAATACGAAGTCGAGACTTTGACTACGATTTTGTTTTAAGACGTGAGTTGCTTATGATTTTGTGGCATGGAGTATTAAGGAAAATTTGGGGTTAAAAATGAGTTATGGAAAGTTAAGCATTTCATGGAAATTAAGGGCTAGAAGTGGAATTTTGGAAAGGTAATATTTCATGAAAATGGCCATATGTGGCCATGTGTGGGTGTGGGCCATGGTACACTTGTGTGATTTATATAAGTGTAGAAAGATGACATATTGATCATATTATTCATCTTTTGTGTTGATATGAGGTATGAAGGGTAAAATTGGAATAAGAAAATTAGTTAGTCATGAATGCCAAAAAAGGGCCAAGTGGCAGTGGGACCCGTGTGGTACCACCCCATGGCTTGGCCAATTGTTACAAGCCATGGGGTGGGGTATGTGGACAATTTGTATAGGCTATGTATATATATATATGGATGATGACCATGCAAGACTCATTTTTCATCTTTCCACAACCTTACAAAAATCAAGAAACATGGAGAGCAAAAATAAGGCACCATTCGGCCAAGAGGGGCAAAAATTGAGGCCCAAAAATTGATCATGGAAAATTATTTTCTTCTAGTTTCTCTACTAATTGGAAGGTCGTAAACAACATGAAGTGGTTGTTGGAGCAAACAAATCCTTGTTCTTGCAAATCTCAACCCTAGCCAAGTTGAAGAACAAAGTGGAAAAAAGGTGAGGTTTAATCTTCTCTACATGTTTTATAGGTGTTTGTGTATGTTGTGGAGTGTGAAAATGGATGAAAATCATGAAAGTTGTGGGTTGGTTGGGGTGGCCGAATATGGGTTGTGTTGTTTGGCAAAGAATGAACAAATTTTATTTAGTGTAATTTGGTTGTTGTTGTATGGATTTTATGGTGAAAATGATGATTTAATGATCCAAGTTAAAGTAGAGAACGTTATGGGCTGTTTTGAAGATAATGTGAATTTAGTGTAGTTTCTTGTATTGTTAAGGTTAATGTTGTGAATATGTGGATTATTGGTGTAGTTTATGAATTTGGAAGGAAGAAAATGTATTGTTGTTGTTCTTATGGAAATTTGAGGTTTCGGGTGGAGTAGAACATTAATTGGATTGTTTGAAATATTGTGCGGATTGTTGGAAATGTTCTTGAATCGTGTTTGAATGGTTTTGGATCGGTATTTGAATATGCGATCGTTGATATTAGTTTGAATGTATGAAGTTGAATTGAATATGCATGAATGTTGTCGAATTATATGGAAAAGAATTACTAATGTTAGAATGCGTTTTGAATTGGTTATTGATGTTGTTTATATGGTTGTTGGTATTGTGGTTGAAGAATTGGCCGAGTTGAATTCTCGGGGTGTTGAATTTATAGGGGAAGTGCTGCCCAAATTTCTGTAAATAAAGTGATGGCTTGGGATTGGATTCTTAAGTGCTTAAGGCTAATGTTTGGTACTTAATGACATTATTGTAGATCGTGAGAAGTCGAGACGTAAGTTCGGATTAGCTTAGGAAGCGGCTAAGGTATGTGAAGCTTATCTTTCTTTCTTTTTGGCATGTCCTAGACGTAAGTAAGCTATGATATGTTATGAGCTTCGGGGGTAATTCTATTCTTAAAGTCCGAGCGTGTTTACGATGCTTATTTGCTTTTTGATGATGGCATCCTTATATGGTTTATATGTCTTTGTATGATTGGTTTTCAAATGTTGTATAAAAAGTTTGTTTTCAAAAAGAGTTTTGTAACTACGAACGTCCGTAACTTTCACAAACAAAACTGGATGGCTTTGATATGTTATCAAATGATTCTATAACGTATAAGGACTATGATTTTCATGGCGGGCCCCGGATTGGAGTTGACGCTCGTCCGTGGGTCCCGCGACTTTCTTCGTATAGTTCGATGGCTTTTGAAAGAATTCAATATGACTATCTTTCCGACCCCCGAGTATGATCACTATTTATCGGTTGAGTCTACGAAATAAGGATTTTTATGTATGTGATTTTGGTACGCGACTATGGTTTCGAAGTTCGGTTTGATATGTTCCGAGTGATATTCGGAAGCAAACCGATTTGACTCCGTTTTGGCTAATAAATGATGGTTCGTTTCGATTAACCTATTAAGTCTTTGAAAATGTTTTTATCGTATTTGGTTACTTATGATTCGCTCGTGCATTCGTTGTTACATTTTTCATTGCGCCCCTCTTTGGCCGGGAACCGGTATGTATTATGGTGTTATGATGTCCGACGCCGAGCCCCTTTCGGTCGGGTACGCATCGTGTATATATGCTACGTTATATGTTATATGTATGGATTACGGAATGTGATCGTGGTATCGGGGCCGGTGGTGGGGCAAACCCAATGGTGGGGCAAACCCGTGGTGGCAAACCCGATGATGATGCAAAATTCCCACATTGGTTTAGGCAAATCCACATTGGTTTAGGCAAATCCCACATTTGGTTTAGGCGAATCCCACGTTGGTTTAGGCGAATCCCACATCGGTTAATGTCAGCTCAGATGATAAGTTATGATGTTATGATGTCTTACGGTAAGCATTTTGGCATTCTGATTATTATATTGGTCTTCGGTACCTCTGTTGTACAATTTGTGTTTCAGATGCAAGCACCTTGGTATTCTGGTTATTATGCTCACGTTCTGTACTCCTTACTTCGGTTATGACCTCGTTTTCGTATACTATGCTTTACATGCTCAAGACATATTCGTACCGACCCGCTTTCTTCGGGGTCGCGTTTCGTTTTTATATATACGAGATGAGTAAAAGAGGTTCCTTCGGATTGGCGAGCTCCATTTTCTCCCGGAGTGCCGCCAAGTCGAGTGCTTATGTTATGATATACGGAGCTATGTTAGAGACTTTGCGGAACGATGTCGAGTGTATGATATGTCGTATTTGTTTTGCAAGCGGATATATAAGCCGATGTATTGTGGTGCATTATATTACGATTGTATGCGATTACGAGACTTTATTTGATTTGAAAAAGATGAAAACATGTTTGTTTTCCGAAAAATTTTCATTATGTACTTATGTCATGTTTTGCGGGCCCGGTATGATATATGAGTATTACGAGAGTCGGCCGGGTTCGCTCGGCCACTAGGTGTGGTCGGGTGCCCATCATGCCCTATCGGAAATTAGGGTGTGACATTGAGAATCAAAGACAACTATCATGTCAAGTACCACTGAGGATTAGAACTCATTGGAGTCATGTATGTTCATCGTTCGCTCGTTTTATGTAATACATGCCAAAAAGAAAGAAGTGATAGTTTTACATACCTTGAAGCTTATCTATTCGCTCAACTTCTACTTCTCGGACTCTCAAATCTACAATCAAGGGAATTCATACTATAATTAGGTCCATTGTCACATACTTATCTTAAGCCTTCAAATAAATCTTTCTAGAATGCGAAATTTCAAAGATCACCTCTCGTTTATATGCCTAGCCTAAAATCGTAATTCGGAACCAAAAACAACAACATCAATACCAACATTAACAAAATCACTTTCAACACCGGCTTTGTGCCATAAAACTTGACCCACACGTTGTTTTTCAACTTCCATAACTAACCAACTTACTATACAATTATTTAACGACTTTGTCTCCGAGAATAAGCCGGCATTAACGTAAATAGAAAGAGAGTCATACCTTATTTTTTTTAAAACAGCAGTATCCTCAAAATCCACGTTAAAATCCACCGCAAAACAATACTAGAATCACAACCATGCGTTACCCGGACCTAAACTACTACTTCGCTACTTGAAAATTGCTCACTTTTTGATTCCCTCACTCTCGCTCTTCTAATTTCTGGAATTTTCTGGGCAAAATCTGATGAAAAAGGGGTTATTACCCTTTATATAGTGGTCAAATTCGGGTCGGGTCCCGTATGTGATTTACTATAGCAAGTCGATGCTGTAAGCGATCTATGCACGCTTCCGCTTTGTCAGCTGAATTCGTAACGTCCATAATTATCTACTCCGATGTCCTATCGATGAGCGGTTTGTTGTGTTTGAAACTAGACTCGACGAACTTCATTTTAGGCTTTTGTTTCACTTCAAAACACTTCATATGCTAAGACATATTCGTCCCCCAGGTTGGACCAAAATTTTCACACAAAACTTCACCCATCCTTTCTCCAAAGTCGTACTACTCCATTTCTTCCACTCATTTCCTTATAAAACCTTTCGGTATACCTTATATACATCCTTCACTCATTAAATATACTTAACAATGCTTGCCCTTACATTCCAAAGTGGTTTTACTTAACCATAACTCAACGTACTTATGTTTCAAATTTGATAAGTGCTTAGCCGAAGATACGGGGTGTAACATCCTTCCCCCTTAAAAACACTCATCCTCGAATGTTGTAGCACCGATCCTCAATATCCTCATTGAATTTTTGTTCGATTACCATATACTTATACTATAATTTGGTCGGTTTTGACCTGTTCTTTCTTAGGTCTTTATCAAATTCAATTGTGAGTCATACAGTCCTCAATCCTCATATATATGATCACAAGTCAAGTAGTATTCCGCTCTCATTTTGTCTTCATTCCTGTGGTTTAACTAGCCACGCCACGGCTACTCGCCGTCTGAGCGTCTTTCGTCTTCATTCCTCAGTTCTTTATTAACATATTACTCCCTTGCTCGAATACAACGCTTTTTTTTGTTGACTCCTCTGATGCTATCTTGGCTATCCCTACTTGTACTTGTTGAGCTTAGATACGTGCTAGATTATCCCCTCATAATTCATTAGCCAAGCTCTCTGATTCATCGCAATCTTTTTATACTAATGTTCAGTTGCTTGTTCAGCGTTACTCTGCTACTGACAAATCTTTACTCTTAACGGTTACGTTTCTCCAACCATCCGTCTTAATTCCTTTCCATGATCAGTTATAACCATATCCTCAATACAATTTCTTAAATACGTACATTCCTAATGTTCCATCACCATCTTTATTATTCCTCGTAGCAGGATTATATATTGCGATGAACCAATAATCATAGTTCGAACTGGTCTATAGCTCACAATATCTTCGAGTTCTTGTCAAACTCTCCCTTTAATTCCTTTGCCTCAAATCTTGCAGTATACTTATAATTAGAAGGTTAGGGAAATTGTTACTTTACCACAGCTTCATTTCCAACATCGGTATGGTATACTTACCCTTGACTTCCTTATTCCAGTGATCACTTAGTTAGCTGTCATTCCTTGTTGGCTTTCCGGTGTGTCCATTCCCATCTGCGGGGCATAACCTTACGCTGATGGTTCATATAATTCTATAATACATACCCTTATGCTCAGTATGGTTAGTGACCCGTGATATACTTTCTAATTTCTGGTGATGTTGCTACCTTTCTATCTGCATCCACATCGTTCTTCCTCTCTTTAGAGATTGCCACACCGCTTATCGTTACTCCCTTTGTTAAGATTCTCATATTTTTCCTTTAATAGCAAGATTTTCTTCCGTTGTAACCCAAAGTGTCCGTTGTACTCATCATCCATTTTGTCATTCTCTTTGTAGTTAGCTTGCAGAGCTTTCTTACTCTCTTTATTACTCTTTAGGATACGTCGTTGCCTATTTAGGTGCGGCACAAACTTCCCCGGTCTAGAAATATCATATCTCACGGCCGCATGAAGTATTCTCTTGATCCATTTTAATTCTTTTTCATACCTGCTTTGTGGTATGCTTATCTTTAATTCGTTCCTGCTCCCTCTTAATGCATTCTTAATATGCCACTACATCTCGAATTTTGGCCTCTTTAAGCTAACATCTTTCTTTCCTTGGAAGTTTGACAATGATATACCTCGTTTCAGGACTAGATCTTCTCTTCTCCCCTTTTTAAGGGTGTTCTTATACAATAGTAACTCCCGAATATCAGTAGTCATTGGCCAACCTTAACGATCCTCTAACTCCTTTGGTCTCTTATAATACCGGAATTCTCTCATCGTATAGCTTGACTTATTTTCCTTTCTGCTAATCGAGGGCTTTGCATTTAAACGAAGCGCTTATGCATTACAGATCCATTCTCGCTGCCTTCTTTAAGGCCCTTCTACTTCTACCTTTTATGACTGAACATTTCCCGAATCAACGGGTTACTGGGGACATTGGAATCCATCAAAATATTTTACGGAGCGTTAGGTCACACTTTGCTCTTTTTATCCCTCGTCTTCCTCCACGACTATTATCCGAAATTCTTAACTACCGTGAGTTTCCGATTTCACTTTACGTCTACAATATATCATTGAGAGGTAATATGCTACACACTTCCACTTCCACTATCAATCCTTTTATTCACTTAGCTCACTTATCTGAAATTTTCCTTAACTACTTATTTTTGTCCCACCTATGCGTTATAGTTCTTCCAGTGTTTTGCCACTTCTTGTTCGTATCGTGAAATCCTTGCAAATATACTCTCTTCTTTCTTCTCCTTCCTGCCGCCAAGGCTAGTCCATACTCATGAATATTTCTCATACATCTTTCTATTTCCTTTATAATTAAATCTCGGTATTCCTTATCCCCATCCAATGTCATCGATGTACTACCTCCCGGTTAGCTTTGTTAGCTCATTATCCTTTCGCTTGTCCTTGGTGATTGCTTAATTTTTCTTTTCTTCCCTACTTCTTCTCTCCTCTCCTTCTGACCAGCCCATTAGAGTACCTTCCCTGCTTTCACCCTCAAACCTTCCTTGAGTTCCTTCCTCCCCGAGTGCCCTTCTCCACTTGTTATTTTATAGTATTGACCCTAAAGTTCGTGGAATATTCCTTTAAACGTGCAAATCCATTCTATTCCTAAATCATCTTTTAGGAAAGCTTCTCCATTTTCGAGGCAACTGTGTCAGTATGACTACACATTTATCCCTTTATATACCTCTCGAGAGCTAAAAATCTCTTAGTATCGTTGCAAGGACTGATCCTTCTCTCTCTTACTTCACATCCCTATTTGTGATTACTATCCTTTAGTCCCACTTATCGAAGTCTGTTTTCTGACCCCACACATTCATCTTTTGTTTCACACTACCATACTTTATCCCTTTCACATGCCTACCTTCGAATTTTATCCAAATAGTCCCTTGCCTTACCCGTCGTCCCTCTTGGAAGCTTCACTCACACTCGTTTCTTACACTTTTTTTCCCTTTCTCAAGACATTCTAATCTCTTTACTTTCTATATATTCGCTTTCTTCCTTTCTCTGATATTATCGCATTAAGGCTTTCCAACTCTAACCTGTAGTGAAAATAACATAAACTTACCTTGTAACATTTGTCACTTGAACTTCACTACCCTGTTTGATTAATGCCTTCAGTATATAGCAACGTCGGTTGCTGGGACACACATATCGGTTGGCGCAGCCACATATGGGATGTCATACACATCCATATATATATATATATATATATATATATATATATATATGTGTGTGTGTGTGTGTGTTTACTAACGCCTCGCTTACAAAGTACTTCCCAATACTATTCGAACTCATCGTAATTCTAGAGCGGTGATGCACCTTCTTTCTCTTTGCCGGTCTAGTCCGCCTCATCCTTCGCGATCTTTCGGGGTTTCCAACCACTCCGCATACTCCAATTTCCCTTAGGCTACTCTAACTTCTCATCTGTCTCTTATGTCTGAATTTGTAGGACTCTTAATATACTTCCCAGGGGGTCACCCATCCTAGTATTACTCTCACCCCAGCACGCTTAACCTTGGAGTGCTAATGGGATCCGGTGCGTTAGTCTTTGGTACGATCACATCCACCCTCTTTGTGTGACCTTTATCGCATGACCTAGAACCAATTGAAGTTCTAATGGGCCACAATAAATTCTCGTAATGCATCTCATCTGGATTAAAAGGATCTCTTACTCTTCCGACTAAGCAAATGCTATTTTTGCCTTTGAAATCCTCAATAATCACCTTCAATCTGCATGTATGACTACTTTTCATCCTAACTTTCAAGATTCCCAATGGTGGCGAAAGTATATTAATCGTAGTTACTTATAAATACTTTAGTTATTGGTCCCTTAAGGATTTTCGCTCATTGCTATTAAGTAATAATCTACAGTAAATGCACACACATAGGAAATTTCCATAAAAGACTCATATACCTGTAGCCGATCGGTCCTTAGCCTGATCTGGTGGGCTATAGAGTGAAGTGTGTCTTCCCCTTCCCCTTTGTCTACTAGTCTTGCCTAACATAATGCTGAAACGTAGGGAAAATCTAGATGTGCCAAACTCTGTACTTCCTCAATTACGTCTTCGTCCACAGGAGTCTCATGAACCCTTAAACGGGTCTTTGTCATATGATTTCTCAGTCGGGTCTCCTCCTACTGGAGCCACATCCTCCGATGGGTCCGTCTCAATGGAATAGCTGATGTTTTTTCTTATACCTCTTGACATTCTCGATCCTGAGTCGACGGGTGATACGGGTCTCATGTCCCCCCTTCGGAGCCTTACTTACGTTCCCATTAACTGAACTTTTCCTCTTCTCCAATAAAATCCTGCAATTTAACAAAAATGGTACCAAGCACGAACTTTCCTATCATTGGCTCTACTGCACAATCTATGATCAGAAAGAATGATGACATCCTAAATGTCCTATAACTTCCTGTTTATAGATGTGGTGCACAACACACTGATAAACAAGACTCTACTAGACATGGTCTGTAGACACTCGAGGATGAGCGCTGCGATACCACTTTTGTCACGACCCAAACCGATGGGCCATGACTAGTGCCTTAGGCCGGGCACCGTATACGACTTTACAGTATAATCAGACTAAAACTGAAACAATATGGCAATCTGTAAAAGCATGTTGTAAACTCATCATGTCATACATCAAAAGAACTTGTCCCTTGCGAGGCCACAGCTAACCAAAACATAACAAAGTATTCAAGCCGATAAGGCTGCCACTATACACGGGGACATCTGAGACGAACTACATCGGTATAGCTAACCAAAACGTATATACACAACCCATATATGTCTACAGACCTCTAAGAGTATAACAAAGCCTATGTCAAAGGATCTGTACCAAAATGACTCAAGCTCCGGAACAATAGAGCTCTCCAAGCGGCCGAGCAGAAGTCCTAAGCTGGCGGATCGCCAAACTGAGTGTCTGTACCTACGGGCATGAAACGCAGCCCCCGAAGAAAGGGGGTCAGTACAAAAAATGTATAGAGTATGTAAAGCATGGAATACAATAAAGAAGATCATGACTGAGTAAAAGATGATAGGAGACAAGTAGATACCAATGCATCTGTGCCTTATGAGATAAGAGTCATGCAAGTATAATATACCGTACCCGGCCCTCTAGTGAGGGAATCGGTGAAATAATCATATATATACCGTACCCGGTCCTCTAGTAAGGGACTCGGTGAAATAATCATATATATACCGTACCCGGCCCTCTAGTGAGGGGCTCGGTGAAATAATCTTATATATACCGTACCCGGCCTTTACTGAGGGACTCGGTTAAATAATCACATATATACCGTACCCGGCCCTCTAGTGAGGGACTCGGTGAACAATGCAATGAGCGAATGCACGAGTAATGAGGTATTAGGAGCAATCATGTACACCATATAAAATAAATCATCATACGAGACTCAATAAAATAATTTGAATGAACCAACACTTGAGAATCAAAGACAACTATCATGTCAAGTACCACTGAGGATTAGAATTCATTGGAGTCATGTATGTTCATCGTTCGATCGTTTTATGTAATTCATGCCAAAAATAAAGAAGGGATAGCTTTACATACCTTGAAGCTTATCTATTCGCTCAACTTCTACTTCTCGGACTCGCAAATCTACAATCAAGGGAATTCATACTATAATTAGGTCCATTGTCATATACTTATCTTAAGCCTCCAAATAAATCTTTCTAGAATCTGCTGAAATTTCGGCAGCATCTCCTCTGTTTATATGCCTAGCCTAAAATTGTAATTCAGCAACCAACAATAACAACATCAATACCAACATTAACAACATCACTTTCAACACCAACCTGTGCCATAAAACAGCCTACACGTTGTTTTTCAACTTCCATAACTAACCAACTTACTATACAATTATTTAACGACTTTGTCTCCGAGAATAAATCGGCATTAGCGTAAATAGAAAGAGATTCATACCTTATTCCTGTTAAAACATCAATATCCTTAATATCCACGCTAAAATCCACCGCAGAACAATACTAGAATCACAACCATGCGTTACCCGGACCTAAACTACTACTCCGTTACTTGAAAATTGCTCACTTTTTTATTCCCTCTCTCTCTCTTCTAATTTCTAAAATTTTCTGGGTAAAATCTGATGAAAATGGGGGTTATTACCCTTTATATAGGGGTCAAATTCGGGTCGGGTCGGCTAGCAGTTTACTATAGCAGTACTGTAGCACGCGTTTTTGCTTTGTCAGCTGAACTTGTACCGTCCATAATTCTCTACTCTGATGTCCTATCGATGGGGGGTTTGTTGCGTTGGAAACTAGACTCGACGAAGTTCATTTTAGGCTTTTTTTTCACTTAAAAACACTTCATATGCTAAGAGATATTCGTCCCCCAATTTGGACTAAAATTTTCACACAAAACTTTACCCATCATTTCTCCAAAGTCGTACTACTCTATTTCTTCCACTCATTTTCTTATAAAACCTTCCAGTATACCTTATATACATCCTTCACTCATTTCATTAAATATACATAATAATGCTTGCCCTTACATTCTAAAGTGGTTTTAATTTTCCATAACTCAACGTACTTATGTTTCAAATTTGATAAGTGCTTCTTCGAAGATACGGGGTGTAACAGAAGCGATTTGAGGAGGGTTTAGCCAGATTTTTCTTGAGGGTTAGTTTTCTAATCTCAATCTCTTCCATTACCCTTCCTAAATAAGAATTCATGCTAGTAACTCCATAAAATTTGGAGAATAAGAGAGGGTTTTGGGTTTCTTTCTAGAATAAGTTGTTATTTATAAAACTTTGATTTGTTGGTGGATTAAGCTTGATTAAGTATGGAGTTGTAGAGTAGTATCTATATTAACTTGATTCCTTCATTATTAATGACAATTTTTTAGATTTAAATTTAGGGTTTATACCCAAAATTGGGGGTTTCACCTAGAATTTGAATTTGAGAAATTTATGAGTTCTTCTAGCTTATAATTGATGGTAATTGATCAATAGAGTATTAATTTCATGTTGGGATTTGTAGATTCCTAATTTCCTCTTCCTAGTTCATAAACCCCATTCCATAAGTTGGGAATTGGGTCTTGAATAGAAGTAAGGTTTGAATGATATTTCTTCTTGATTCTAATTTCATGATTCGAATATATTTAGATTTCCATTATCTCGAGGCTCAAGGGAAGGGAAAGACTAAGGTTTGATTATTGGAGACTTTGTTGTTCGGCTCTCCAGGTAGGTTAGGTTTACCTTATGGTGAGACTTCGATTAACGAAGCGTATGTTTAGATGATATTGTCAGAGAATGCATGTAAGCCTTCGGGTGCGAAGTTGGGTTAGATATTGTCTTAGGTTGGGCCATGTTGTATGATTTGGGGGCTAACCACCCCGTTGTGTTGATTTACTTATTTTGTTCTATTTATTTGTTGGCTCGTTGCCACGTTGAGACATTGGCTAATTGTGACTAGTGATATATCATGACTATGATATTGCATTTATTTACTTGAACGGTATTGATATGAGATTGTGATTCATTGTGGCTTATGGTGTAGCCTTATTGTTGATATTACTTGTGTGCCCTCTGTGGTACTGTTTCGGATGAAATTTGTTGTTGATATTACATTGCATCGTATTCATACGCATTTCTATGATACATTGATATATGCATGGTTAGGGTACTAATGACGATAAGTGAGAGAGTGTAGCCTCCGAGGTCTTTGCCGGAGAGCGTAACACATAGATCAGTGTAGGTTGCCTTAGGTTTCTTGCTGGGAATGATTGAGTGTTTGATGCCTGAGGTCTTTGTCGGGATCGTAAGAGTGGTACATGGACTTTGCGGGTCCCCCATGGGTCACGATCGCCAAGACGTGGAGTTATTCCGTCCGGGACATGTTGTACAAAGGTGCATATGCATTGCGTTCATCATAGATACATTATTGCATTGCATTATATTTTATTATTTCTAGAGATTTGTTGTGATACTATCGTGATATACTTATTCAGATTGACTACTGAGACTTGGCACAGTTGGGTTTAGATGTTATAACATAGGTGATAACTTGTGGTGATATGATTGTGATGTACTGGTTCGCATGGATTATACTCAGACTTGGCACAGTTGGGTTTAGATGCTATAACATAGGTGATGACTTATACTATGGATATGAATTCCTGTTGACTTGTAATTGTTGGGTTATGTGTTTATCTTGCTTTATTGTCTTTATATACGTTAGTTAGTCTTAGTCGGCCGATGATACCTACCAGTACTTGTTGTTTGTACTGACCTGCACTTACTGCATTCTTTTATGAATGCAGAGTACCATGTGTGATTGACCTCTACTCTTCGTGGCTGATTTTGAGGATTGCTGAATTTAGTCTTTCAGGGTAAGCATGAGGACGTTCGCTGCCCAAAGACTCTTCCTTCTATTATGTCCTTATTTCCATCCTAAGACATGATTTTGAGACTATTTATGTATTACTATTATTCAGACTTGTAGTATTTAGTTAGATGCTCTTATATGACCAAGCTAGATACGGGGTTATATTTCATTTACTTTCGCATTTTCTTATATTATTATCATAAGACTTACGTTATTCTATCTTTTTCCGCTTTATTTATGTATTTATGATTGTTGGGATAAGGGTTCGCTTACCGAGATAGAAAAGATAGGTGCCCACACGACTTAGTGAAAATGGGTCGTGACACTATACTATTTCCTATAAGAAGGATAAAGAGAATGTAGTTGTTGATGCATTATCTAGGAATGAGAAATCTATCATGTTGTATAGCATTTCTAGAGTGCAATCTCACTTATTGGAGAAACCTCTTGGAATCAGGATATTAAACTTCAAGAATTGGTGCACACCATCTAGTCTGGAGGAATTCACAAACCTTATTACAAGTATCAATCTGGTATTTTGAGCAGAAAGGGCAGAATGATGGTAGGTGATGTACCTGAAGTAATGAAAGAGTTGATTTCCTTTTATCATGATAGTTCATCAGGTGGTCATTCTGGTCTTACTGCAATATTGCAGAGGCTCAAACAAGATTTGTATTGGAAGAAAATGAAACTTGATGTTTGTGCATGCATCAAGAATTGTCATGTATGTCAGAAATGCAAGGGAGAGAATGTTTCTTATCCTGGTTTACTCCAGCGCTAACCAATTCCTAAGAAGGTGTGGCAAGATATCTCTATGGATTTCATAGAGGGCCTTCCCAAGGCTAATGGAAAGGAATTATTTTTTTGGTGGTTGATAGATTGAGCAAGGCTGCTAACTTTATGGCACTCAAGCACCCATACTCAACCTTGGATGTTGCTCAATTATGCATGACTGAAGTGTTTAAGTTGCATGGTATGCCCAGAACTACTGTATCTGACAAAGATGTTATTTTCACCAGCACGTTTTGGAAAGAATTGTTTAAGTTGCAGAAAGTGCCCTTGTTGACATCAACTACATACCACCTATAAACTGATGGCCAAACTGAAGTGGTCAATATATTCTTGGAGTGCTATTTGATGTGTATGACATTTGAGAAGCCAAGGAGTGGCCTTAATGGTTGGCATTAGCTGAGTGGTGGTACAATACCAGTTTTTACTCTGCTATTAACATGACACTATATGAACCAGTGTATGGTCAAAAAAACCCTCCTTTACTCTCTTATATGCCCTTTGGTTCTCAGTTGGATTTGGTGGCTAGAAGTTTGTAGGCTAGAGAATCTACCCTCAGAAGTCTCAAGTTTGATCTACAAAGAGCACAAAGTAGAATGAAGTTCCAGAATGATAAGCATAGAACCAATAGATCATTTTCACTTGGTGATTGGGTTTGCATCAAGTTGCAACCTTACAGACAACTATCTCCCAAACCCATAATTTTCAAAAAATGAAGTTCCAGAATGATAAGCATAGAACCAATAGATCATTTTCACTTGGTGATTGGGTTTGCATCAAGTTGCAACCTTACAGACAACTATCTCCCAAACCCATAATTTTCAAAAACTCTCAGCTAAGTATTTTGGCCCCTTTCAAATCCTAGCTATAGTTGGAGAGGTTGCTTACACATTAGCCTTACCATATAACACCAAAATCCATCCTACTTTTCACATCTCATAACTGAAGAAGAAGTTGGGCTGTCATACTGCTTCTGTGACCTTACCAGTGGTGCATTCAGATGGTAGGCATGTCCTTTTGGCTCCTGAATCTATCCTTGATAGGAGGTTGATCAATAAGAACTGTAAGCCTAGGACTCAGCTGCTGGTTAAATGGTTTAATTCTACTGAAGAGGAATGCACTTAGGAGGATTATCAAACTTTTTGCCAGAATTTCCCAGATTTTAATCCTTGAGAACAAGGATTGCCTCAAGAGGGAGTATTGTTACGAGTCAATTGTATACAATTCACAAAATTATAATTGATTTCTATTTCTGTATTTTAGTTATTAATTTTGTATTTTCGTAGTCACGTGACCTGGTTGTTAGGAAATTAGTTAGAAGTTAGTTTAACTAACTTCTTGAAGCCGGATCCTTTCCACCAAAAAATATTTCCTCTTAGTAAGTTAGAATATTCCCATTTGTATGATTCATTCAATTCAGTTGAGATCAATAAAAATTTCTCTACTCTCTTAATTCAATTCAGTTCTAAGGTTCTAACTGTTCAAGAGCAATTCAACTCATTTGCTCTTTAGGTTGAACTCAATTCTCTTTCTAATTTCGTGAGTGTTACACACCATGCTTTCGTATGTTAGTTGCTAAAGATTCAGAAGTCAGAATTACTTTTGAGGATATGTGAGATTAGACGTGTTCATCTTGAGTATTCGAGGGCTTAAGTTCATGTTTGTCAAGTGTTGGACGGATTAGAGGATGAACGAATCGAAAAGAATGCGTTTCGTCAAAATTGGATGTTGAGGGGAAAAATACGGACCGTATCTTGAGAAATATGGACCGTACTTGGAAATATGGTTCGTACTTCCCTTGCCAGAGAGGGTGATTTTTTGCTTAAGGGCTGTATATATATATATATATATATACCACAGGCATTATATGCGTGTATATTATGTATTATCTATATGAGGTATGAGGAAGGTTACGGTGTTATATACGCACTACCACCTGACCAGCTGGTCACATGATGATGATGCCCACAGAGGCCGACATGATGATGATGCCCACAGAGGCCGATATGATATGATGGGATGCCCACAGAGGCTTGATAGGCGTTATATACGCATATATATATGTAAGACCAGGCGTTATATATGTATATATATACATACAATACTTATGCATATCATTGGCCCTCAGAGGCAGTCCAGACATACAGGTTGCATTCATTTTATCCGATGTACTTTTATATCTCCTTCATGTTACTTTCATGCTTTACATACTCAGTACTTTATCCATACTGACGTCCCTTTTCTAGGGGTGCTACATTTTATGCCCGCAGGTTCAGGTAGACAGGTTGACAATCTACCTCCGTAGGTTGTTGTTCAGTTGATATTGAGCACTCCCCTTCTCTCGGAGTTGTTGTTTTGTTTCGGTACATTATACTTTTTTGTACATATGGGTATGGCGAGGCTCTTTCTAGACCTTGTTATGTCATATACTCCAGTAGAGGCTTGTAGACAGTGTGGTATAGTCAGACATTGTGTGGCCCCTCTGCCTATATTTAGTCATACAGTATGTCTTTTCGGGCTCATCCCTTTTCTGCATATTTCTCATATGATCTAGTAGATTTCCATCTGATGACCCTTGTGTTCCACCCTTATTTATGATTATGATATAAAAGCATGATTAGCAGTGCTCGACAGGTAGGGCCCGGGTGCTCGTCATGGCCCTCCGATTTAGGTCGTGACAGTGAGATTGTATCATAGGACCTTTGGATATTATAATGTGTCAAGCAATGTACTTGCTTGACAGTGGATAACAAGGGACGTTAAATATTTCTTTGTAGTCGTGAGGGGTAAGTCCTACCATTCCCTTTCATTCATTGAATTAAATTAAGTGTATTAAATATATTTAGGATTATGATCCTGCGTTTATGGATTATTGTAAAGTAATCCTATGTAGTGGGTGTTAATGAAGTTAGAAAGTGTTAATAGTGAATTGGGTAGAGTTGAAGTTCCTTCATATTACGACAAGTATTGATTTACATTATTTGATGGAGATTGAGTTGCTGATTGATGTTGGCACGCGTAGAAATTAACCTTGCTAGA